>NC_061080.1:9161126-9213127 GCF_021917145.1 Hypomesus transpacificus
CACACATCTTGTATCCATCATCCTCCTCTCCCTCCTACACCTCCCCCCCCCCCCCCCCCCCCCCACACACACACACACCACACACACACACTTTCTTCCTCTGTTCTCACATTAATCTGTTCTTTCCTCCTTCACTCGTTACCACTCCTTCCCCACCTCCTGTGTGTGATCCCTCTCTTTCTCTCTCCCTCTCTCTCTCTAAGAAGAGGCATTGAGAACCCCCCCCCCACCCTCCCTCAATCCTCTTGTGTGCTAGCTTCATTTGTCTTGGCAGTGACCGAGGGCTCCAATACTGCGACCGTAGATGAAGTGCTCAGGGGTTTAGTGGAGAGAGGCTTCCTGGTCGTGAGACTGGTCGGGGGAGATCAGAGAGAGGAAGGGAGATGGTGGCTAATCCATCTCCTTCTCTTTCCTGCTGTTTAAATTGCCCCCAGGCCTCTCTTCGCTGAAATCACCTCTAATGGGGATTGACAGTGGAAGCCTATGGGGTAGGCAAGCTTCCCAAACATTTTTCCGGGTTTGCTTTTGTGAACGCTACATGACTTCATTTATCATGTCATTTCTCGTGCAGTAGGATATTGTACTTGAGAATACGCTAACCTATCTGAACTGAGATCAATGCAATGCTAGTCAAAGCGGTGTCAACACTTTCCATCACTTTCTCCTGGTTCAACCTTTGACGGTGCGGAGACACAGAGTGCTGAAAGGGACTGCAACTTCCCTATAGACAGCCTGCATGTATATGTCCGGACTGTCAAAAGGAGGACACTGGTCCATCGCATTCTAATGAACGTTTACGAGCGCAAAGCCCAAAGTGTTCCCTAATGTTTGTGTATGTGTGGGTGTGTGTAAGCCTCTGTGAAAACGGCTTGTCCTTTGATGTAGTGCTGCCCCGATTCTCTGGTTGTTAGCAGTTCCCAGGCTATCTCTGGGTGTCCTTTTCAAGGACATGGTAGATGGATGGAGAGGGAGAGAGAGAGAGAGAGAGAGAGAGAGAGAGAGAGAGAGAGAGAGAGAGAGAGAGAGAGAGAGGAGAGGGAGAGGGAGAGGGAGAGGGAGAGGGAGAGGGAGAGGGAGAGGGAGAGAGAGAGAGAGAGCAAAGAGGGAGGGAGAGGGAGAGAGAGGGAGAGAAAGAGAAAGACAGAAAGCGAGAGACACAGAAAGGCAGAGAGGGAGCGAAAGAGGAAAGCAGTCCTTCTAAACCGAACCAATTCAGGCCTGCACTTTTCCACCCGATCTACAGCTGTGCGTGTGCGCATGAGGTGACTGTGGGGTGTGAGTGAGATGTGTGCCTGTTTGTGTGTGTTTGTGTGTATTCTATGTATGTCTGCGTGTGTGCTCCATGCACCTGTGTTAAGAGGTCACAGAAGAACCCTCTGTCCCCTCTGGAAGGAATATTGCTGGGAAGACTGAAGACTGAAGACCCAGGTATCTTTTTTCTCTCTCCTGTGCCTATCGATGTGCAGGTGGGCTTCCCTGCCACTGTCTTCCCTCTGCTATAAATCCTTCCTCGTGGGTCAAAGGTCACATTTTTCCGTCTCACACCTTTCCCTCCGTCCCTGTCTTGTTAATATATTGTCTGTGTAAATCCAAATGTGTTCCCGGTGCAAAGGATGTGCTTTTAACATGGAGCGTAAACGCTTTTACTGCTCTGAGCCATGCAAGCTGGAGGTACAGGCTATCAAAAATGCTTTGTGCTCTACCGCAACAGCCAACAGATGTGGAAAAATGGGAGATGGTCAAAGATAAGTTGTCGGTAGAAACGTTGTCGACGGATCAGTGTCTCTGTCTACACCTGTGTACCGTGTGTGTGTGTTTGTGTCTGTCCCGAGTTACATTTAAATGTGTGTTTAGATATTGAATTCATGTACACCTCATCCCAGTTCTGGTGTGAACACAACACAGACATGTACACACACATGCATGCATACACACACACACACACACAAACATGCTGTAAATACACACATCGCGTTCACGGCCTCCTCCTCGCGTTCTCGCTGTAATCGATGAAACTGTCAACGTTCCCTTTTCACTTCCTGTGAATGAAGGGGCTTGTGTGGGAGGATGAGAGCACCAATGGTGTGAGACTGGAACTAGAAGCAGATGCTTGCATTTCTGGATGAAATACTGTGCAGTCCCCCCCCCCCCCCCCCCCCCCCCCCCCTCCTCTTCTTCCCTCTATCCCACACCCCCGTTCCCTCCTCACCACACCTACTGCTATCACAGAGAGGATCATGGGTAATTGATGCCATACTACTTGTTCTGCCAATCCTCATTTTTTAAACGCTCTACTCACGCTTTTATTGTCCTCGTTTGAGACTGGTTTGGATTGAGTTTTACTCTCTCCTTGTGTCCCTCTAGAGTTGGTTATGTGTCACTACAAGGACACAACGCCCCCTATCTGTCAATCTGTCGATCTGTCAATCTGTCAATCTGTCAATCTGTCGGTCGGTCGGTCGGTCTGTCGGTCTGTCGGTCTGTCGGTCTGTCGGTCTGTCGGTCTGTCGGTCTGTCTGTCTGTCTACCTTTGCAGGCATTTACCCACACAAAACTCATGGCTAAAGATCTGAAAACACACACACACTATCATCAAGTTTCTTGACAAAGACACATTTGAAGACTTCTGCATCATAGGATTGACTATATGAGCTGAATAGGTGTGTTTGTTCTGCATGAAAAGAACTTATCTCTGAAGTGCTTCTGTTTCAGAACGTGGGATTTAAAGGAAACCACAAACGCATAGTCCAAAGCTTTTCCAGTTTATGAGAGGATGGAAGTTCTCGGCGAGAGGATTTCCCATGGGACTGCCCACCCCCTTCACACACACACACATTTACAAACACACACACCATCACACAGACATGCACTCACGTACACGCCCAAACACAAACACACACATGGACACGAGCGCGCACACACACACACGCACACACACATACCTCCTGCCCACCCACCCCATCCTGACTGTCATATGGAACATCTGCTAAACTGTACTTTTCACCTTTCCACCTGAGAATGAGTCATCATCTCTCCATTGATCTCTCATTAAGACCGCACATCTCTCCTCAGAACACATGTCAGGAGCATGCTTCTCCTAGATTGATGTTTTTAATAAAAATGCAATAAAGGGAAATAGGGAGGCGTGGGGGGGGGGGATTCTCAAATTGAAGGAATCTTAAAAACCTGAAGAGAAAGGTGTGTGTGTCTGTGTGTGTAAGTTTGTGTGTGTTCGCGCGTGCACCGTGTTGCTTGGCAGACCTTTTCATAAGTTTTGCCTCCACTGATGTGGTTGGCGAGAAACTTTTTTAAAAGCGCATTTGAAGATGTTACAAGAAGAAGAGACACCCACGCGTGTGTATGTGTGCTCAGATCGACATGACTCTCTCACTTCAGTCGCGTCTCTGCAGGTCTCCTCGTGGATCCTGTAAGAAGCCGAACACAAGAGGAGAGAGAGGAGAGCAGGGTTGACTATCAGGAGAGATCAGTCGCTCTACTTTCACTGAGCCGACACTTCTGACGGTCTACCTGCTGTCTGACAGGGGACGATGAATTGAACACACATCAGAAAGAAACAATCAGAATTTCTAAAACTCCTCTTCATCAATAATCCATGCTCCGCTGGAGCATTTGCTCTTCTGACCACAGCCCGCTCCGCTCCCCTGAGTTCCCGGCCCAGGCTGGACACACCACTGACAGACGCTATTTGAAGGGTAAATCAGGTGGCTGAGCGGTTAGGGAATCGGGCTAGTAATCTGAAGGTCGCCAGTTCGATTCCCGGCCGAGCCAAATGACGTTGTGTCCTTGGGCGAGGCACTTCACCCTACTTGCCTCGGGGGAATGTCCCTGTACTTACTGTAACTATGTCCTTTCCAAGAGGGCAGAAGAGATGACCCTCTGGTCTGGCGTGAGAGAACCAGGAGAAGGGGCTTGTCTAAACGGATGATCTGAACAATATGGAGGACTATCTTCCTCTAGATGGCTTGACAGAGCTGAGATTCTTTCTGGTAGCCCACGATACGTGATGGGAACAACGTCTCCTCAAATGCAAACTTATTTATCCGATTGACATATACATGTGTCGGCCTGCCGACGGATTTTAAAAGATGTGCTCATGAATAATGAATCTATGGCAGCTGTAAATTTTTAATTGATTTTACAGAGTACAAACAGCATGTAAATTGTGGAAGCTTCACTGGTGAAGACGCCCTCTGGGGAATTTGTTGAGAATTCCTTTTATCTACTAATGTATTTATTACCATTGGCACTGTTATAAAATAAGGAGAAACGAAGGGGAACGTGATGAATATTTCAAGGCGACGTTCCCGGCGTGCGATATGTCAGCGAGGGTCTCCGACAAAGGTTTTTCCAGCTCTGGTGGGCTTTAGTGGGCAGATGTCTGGGCGCTTCTTTCGTCTGACCTCTCCTCCTTGTTAGAGACGACCCCTTGTCATATCAACGCCACTCGTTCATTGTCTGATTCTTATTCATGTCTGCTGAAGGTTGGTCACTTGAGAGGCAAGCGAGAACAAAGGATGAAATAAGAATGAGGCGGCCACTGAAGTACTGACTGAGGTTCTTTTGCTTGTGGTTCGGATGAAGCTGGGCCCATGTTACTGTAAGTCTCCCAATAAAGTATGCGTATGAGACAAGGTCAAAGACCATGTTTATCTGAACTGGGAAATATCTCAGTTAGGGACAAGCTATTAAAAAAAACATTCTGTTATCAAAATAGTATAAATCATCCAGATTACATCTAGATTAGTGGTAGGGATGTGAAACTTCAATTTGACATTTGACCTACATACTGTATAATCTTTCTAAGGGTTGCACAATAAAAGTAGAGGAAATTACTTTTTGTTTAGCTGAGAGATGGATGTAACCAGGGAAATGGTCCACAATTGTGTACATTTGATTCCAAAGAGAAACTTCAGCACAAGAAAATAAATAAATAAATAAAATCTGAGATTACATTATAAACCAACTATCTGGAATGTATTAAAGATGTTCCACAGGTCAGAAAGGTCACACCAAACTTCTCTACATTTTAACTTTTCCTGTCAGGTTGTTGTTGAATAATGTGCAACATTAATGAATATGGATTCTCCAACCATGTGCTTATCTGGTTCGTTTACCTCCAGTTAATTACCTCAATATTGCTTAACAGATGGCTACCTTCCTTTGGTAATTGCCTTATTTCATTCAGCCAACTCAATACGCTCATCTCCCTGTGGCTACATCGCTGAGATAACGCCTAGAGGTCAGCCCTCTTTCTCAAGGAATGGGTTTAGACACACTGGGAAAAAAAACCCATTTCACTCCTCCATTTGCATCCACAACATGCCAATTAAGCTGCTCGATAATGGAGTTGAGTGACAGGTTATGTAAAAACGCTCATTCACATCGATCCTACGGTACTCCCCTCTCAGGTAAGGAGACGCAAGGCTAATCTTTACATAATGGAACAGACAGGCAAGTGAGATACAATCAGGCTAATCAATGATCATCTAGTTAGTGAAGAAAGTCCGGGGGGAAGTTGTCACACTTTTCAATTGTGTTTTGATGTATCTGCGTGGTTCAAATCGATGATTTGATTCACTTTCATTGATTCACTTTTCATTGATTCAGTGATTCATTGATTCACTGACTAAGATAGTACCAGTACATGATAACAGTTACAAGTTATTACAGTAGATAGCCTTCAATCACAAAGACAAACTATTTTGAGAGGCAGTTCCTGTTTCTACAATTTCCAGTTCCGTGCGCTCTGATGCATCATGCGACTGATCACAGTGCTGCACTTTCAAACTCACACGAAGGTTTGCATGGTTTGGAAGTCGAAATGTATTTGGACAACGAACATGCTAACAGTCGTGTACATCTTCACGCACTCCGTGTCGTCTGCTAGCATGAATTCCACAGCCACAGGAGAAGCAGGAGAAACTAAGGTTGTGAAATCACGGGATCGATGATTTAGTATTTTTTCAGTATTTCCTGGAAAGTCCGGGAGAGAAACGTGTCTTTCATGTACCAGACTGAAAGTATCGTCAGGAGAGAAATGTTTGTGTAGAATGGACCCTGGCGTCTAGTGATAAGAACACAAGATCAATACTTGTTCTAAGATTTGTGTTTGACCAGGCCTCGGTGTGTTATCAGGGTTCACAGATTATAAAGCAACACAGTTTCAAGGAATGACATTTTCTCACTCTCAGGTTCTGGAACCAGTGTTGAGTTGATAGGTGAGGACAAAGTCATTTTGAAGGACTCTTCCCACATTGACAAGTAGATACCCAGCAGCTGAACAAGCCCTCCAGACCTAACAGATTCAGCCACTCATAAAGATATTAGTCATTACAATACATTCTGAAAGGGGGAGATTAATATAACGATCAACCTTTTCCACCAGATTACAGTCAATACAGACACCTACTGTAACATCACTGAAACAGGTTGAAGTGGAACACAGCAGAGAGTCAAGGCTCTCTTCTCATACTTTACTACTGCATCAATGTTTTCCCAGACAGTAAAGTGTTCGCAGACTAGGTAGGTATTCTCTATTTTCTCAACCTGTACTGTAACAAGATTCCTCGATGAAGACTCCCAACTCTCCATTCACCTGACCAAGAAGACCCTCATGTCAGACGTAACCTTTTCCTACAGCAACACCCCGCTGCCCCTGTGAGGAACCTCTTTCCAGGTGTTTGCGTAGCACCGGGGGCTGTTTATGTGCGACACGGAGCGCCGACCAGTCCCGATTCTGCCAGCCCTTAACAGGCTGTCCATTGTCAGCAGGGTTGGGAAAGACTTCAGACTCTCCATCCTGATTGTCGGGCAGATACAAACCGACCGCCCTTTGATGAGGCGGGTAAGAATTCCAAGATTCTGCGTTCCACCGCCACAAAAACCGCGCCCACCCCTACCCCCTCCTGCTCTCATCAGCGACGGCTGACGGCGAGGGGTGACATCTTATTTACAGAACGCAGAGTAAACAAGAGGTGTGGGCGCGGCCCCCGGACACTAAACCAGGGGGAGGGAAAGCAGAGACGACAAGACGAGGAGCCCGAGATGCCTCAGAAGTCGTTTACAATTGGTGCTACTTTGAGGGAACCAGGCTGGCGGTGATAGACATGCATAGTGTGGGCTATAATAGATAGTCAAGGGTGGAAGGCAACACTATCTTATGTGACAGACAAAGGCTCCTTGTTTGTAACATGAGGGAACATACACACAGTGAGCTCGGGTTTCATTTGGAATTCTCAAAATGGCCGACTCGCCGGCGTTCCGTGTCACTGTGGAGCAGCAAAAGTTCAAAGGCAAGACACGGGTCATGGGAGATAGAGATGGAGGTAGGAGGGGGTTGGGGAGAAGGGGGGGTTGTCCCCAGCTGTCCCACCATACCCCCGTCCCCCCCGCAACCACGGAGGGGTCACAGATCACAAGGTCTCCGAGAAGAAAGGGCCGAGGGCGGAGATGAGGGGGGTCAAACACTGGGTATGGGGAGGATAGGTCTGTCTCAGGATGGGGTGGCGCGCGTGTGTGTGTTTGTGTGTGTGTGTACTACAACGTAAGGGATCCAATCCCCATTTCTCTCTGTCTCATGCCCTTCCTCTCTGTCTCCCTATCTCTCTCTCTCTCTCTCTCTCTCTCTCTCTCTCTCTCTCTCTCTCTCTCTCTCTCTCACACACACACTCACACACACACCCCCACACACCCACACACGGAGAGACAGAGGGCCACCACTAGGACCAGACGGCTCTTTGGCCTGTGATATATTTATATGCTCAGAGCAGAGTAGGACTCGGAGATGCACCTGAGCAAATATTAACATCCTCCACGAGGAGTCTTTGAAGTGCTGCTGCGGAGGGCCAGGGCGGGCACCCCTCAGAGGCCAGGCCTGGAGAACACAGGGCCTGCAGAGTCAATAGAGGAGTGGGAAGACCGCGAGAGGCCAGACGGGTCAGCTTCTCTCCAGACATGAAGGGCAGAGGAGAGGAACGGAGAGAATTATGGACTTTGGATTTGCGTCAAAGGACAGGGTCAGGTTTGGGTTTTAGTGACGGCAGTCGGAGAAAAAGCTGATGATAGGTTGATTCCTGGACAGCGGAAATGCTAGGGCTTGAAATATGACATTTTATATTGAGTCTCACTGATTTCCTAAGGATATCACATTGATTTGTAACATTTCAAATTTCTCGTGTCGATAGCCAACTCTGTGATGTACTGTCCTGGTCATTGTTTGAGTATAAAACCGTCAAGTTCAACCATCCTTAACTCCTGTGAGAAGTTCATAAAAACTCAACAGCAAATGGAGAGAAAATACGACTTATTTGAAAGATGAACTTCCAGAGACTTCAGTGTCTTCCAGCAGAGAAAGTCTTAATAGATGCTTACCCGCTCAAAATCCTTTTTCAAACGCTGAGGGACTTGAGGGAAATAAATATATAAAGTAATTCAAGGACCGCACTAAGTGGTTTATCTTCTTTCATCTCAGCACAGCTATATGGGACTAATCCAGCTTCTGTCTTCACTGCACAGCCAGTGCTTTGGAACGATATTAAATAGAATAGATTAGCTCCTCTAAAAGTCACAGGGTGGCATTTCAGAATCCATCATCTTCTATGTGTCATAGATAGAAGGTGGTGTGGCGTCTCTCTGTGCAAGAGTTTGTCTTTGAGTGCGTGGCCAGACTCCAGGCGAAGAGGGGAACCCTGGTCATTCTGCTGGCTATCAATAAGAGATTGTCGTATTTGGCAGTTTGAGCCTTCCAACTTGGGTGTGTTGTTTTGCTGTAAACATTGTGTCTCAGTAATTCTACAGTGCTCATGTTTCGCAGTTGCTTTGACAACTTTTCTCAAAGTTGACAGTAAAGTTTTTGTAATCAGTTCAGATGATCTGTCATGCATATATTTATCACTAATTATACACATTTTTTCTCTACTTAACACAGACGGTACAATATTCACAAACATCTGCTTTCACATAGCATAACATAACACAGTACCAGATTACCATTACCGTTACCCAAAATTGTTGTTTAAGGCTGTTGTTGAAGTCATACTGATTCATGACATTCCCACTGCCGAGTGATTTTTTGATACAGTAGGCTAATCACATCCCACAGAGATTCCTAGTTATTGCTCTGAAGATAAAAAAGAAAGAGAGTTTTGTGTAATGCTATAAAATCGTTCTTTCATCTCGTTTGATCCAATTCTTTTCATTCTGTCTCGCCGATCTACGAGAGAAGAATCAGATTAGGCCCCATCATGGGTTTGCATCCAAAGTGACAAGACGACAAAACTCCTTCTCTCACTCTCCCTTTGACTTCTGAAGACACCCAGGATGACATCACTCCAGCCCCTGACACAATGAGCTATTGTGCAGAGCACGTCAAATGGAGTTTATTGAAGCAATTCAATTGAAGGGCACATCAAAGATGCGATAGAGCGCTTCTCAGTCAGATTCATAAAATGTTTAAAACAAACGATGTCTCATCATTTTTTCTCCCACAAATTTTCAGTGGAAGTGATTGACTGAATAAACCTGAGCACGGGAACAAAAGGCGAGGCCCTTTGAGACCCAAAAAAAGCGAACTCAATGAGCTTCGTGGCAACAGGAGCTGGCTAGTTAGTTTGTCCAAGGCCTCGGCGAAACGTTCTGAAAACAAGACTTAGATACCTCACGTTCCGGACGCGTTCTAAAGCAGAGGTCTCGTGTTTTCGTCTGTGCCGTGTGGCGTCTGAGATCGTCGGGGAGGTGTGCGCGGGGGAGGGGGGAGGGGGGAGTCCTTCAGAGGCGCTGAGTTGGACAAAGCATTATCGAGACCGCAGCTATGCCAGATATGCCCAAACCAAACAAACGGAGCTGTGAAGACACACCGGTCGCACGGCGAGGGCTCTCTGTTGAAAAGGGGAGGGGAAGAGATGATTTAAAACATCAGTCCCACTCTTCATTCCTCCAATTTTGGCACAGGTCAACGCCAAGAAGATAACAGTCAAGGTGCCAACATTAGACCTCACGGCAGTTTGCTATACGGACCAACACTTCCCATAAATCATTGTCTTCCAGTTGAATGATGGGTATGGATTTCCCCTTCCTTTTCCATGTCTGATGGATTTGGATGTGAGTTCTGACATCGGTTTGTCCGAACCTGCGATGCCCCTCTCCTCTGTTTATGGCTTGTTATAAATCTCATCCGTACAAGTAGGATCCCATGATAACCATGCAGCGGTAGTTCTCATACCTTACAGGCAGGCCAAGGGAACATGCTTTGTGCTTTGTCTTGACAGCAGGTTGACCGATAAGGTCTCTGTGGAGATGTGGAAGGAGAGTTTGAGCAGCCTCTACTGGTGAGAGAGTATACTTGTGGAAGCTTGAAGGAGTCATTTACTGTACACTCATTGCAGTGTCAGTGGCTTCTGTAGTGAGACACTGCACTCTTTGCATTCTAGGGATCTGTGCACTGAGAGTATGTGCCTACGCTAAGATCATGTATTCATGTCCGGCCCTTAGGGCCATGTATTCAGATTATAATTCCCACTTTCTGCTCTCTCTCCAAACTCTGAATGAATGTTTGGTGGGATTCTTTTGGTACACTCTCTGAAGGTTTAGTCCTAAATGGCTGTTTTTAGTTGTGCCTGAAGAATAACCTTTTATGGGAGGAAAGGTTCTTGTTAGAACTGAGTGTTTGGGGGGTTCTCCAAAAGGGACAGAATAACCTAAGATGTTGCTCTAGATTAATACAAAAAAAAGATGAATTTACTTTATATACTGCTGTGCACTGGGTGAAATACATAGCTACACGTGAAGACTGACCACAGTATCAAAAGGGATCAACTAGACATTTTGATCTATTATTGATCAAGTAATTGATTGCTACCCCAGGAAAATGATCGACACAGTGGGGGTAACTTCCCTGTGGTGACTTCCCTTTCTTCTGACCCCTATAAGCCAGCATCTCTGTTACCTGAGTAAGAAAACGCACACCACCTCGCCACACAAACCCCAACGTTGGGAAGACACAGCCGAGAAAGGCGGTGCACGAGTGTGTTATACAAGTAGGCTTCCCGTAGATGGTTGTATGTGTGTGTGTGTGTGTGTAAATTTGTGTGTGCGCGTGTGCGTGTGGCTATTTTGTGTATGAATAAACAGAGGACCCCTACTAGTATCTGTCGGCAAAGACACATTTGTGAGAGGATCAAACGCAGGCCGCGGTGAGAGAGCGAGACCCCTCACTTAATAATTAAACAAAGTGCACCTCGAGGCACGCGCGCTGATGAAAGCACCGTCTGTCAGACTAAATGGAGCTTCTCCATCGTCTCATTGTCACTGTTAGTTTAGGCAGATCCATCTCTCCATTCACGGCTCTCTCCTTTCCCCCTCCCTCGTTTGCTCCACTCCCCTTCCCTATCAGAAGTTGGAGGCTGTCAATACGTCAATTATGGCGAGCCGCGACCCTATTGGTTCGGCGTTTGATGTCTTCGTGTGCAATGTTTTTTTTTTAAAGCTTGGAAATCTGTTTATTTTGGCGCCGCGTTTGTTTTCTTTCCTAGTGGCTTTTCCTTGTCGTTCGCGGGCATGTTGCCGGCCTGTCTTATCTTTTTCAGTGGGTTGGGAATAAAAGCGGGCGAAAATGCCATCCAAGGTGCGGTTGGACGTTGTCACAGGCGTCTGGCAGGTAACACTTGAAGGTGTTCCTTGACTGTAAAGGGCAGAAGTTAATCCGCCGTTTAAGGTCAATAGTTCTTGTTTGCTGACAAAACAATGAGCATTTCAGACAAGCTTTTGGACTTAAGGTATTGTTCAAGTTTGCTTGATTTTGACTATCTGTTTGGTGAATACAAGAGTTCTATGTGAGTGGCAAAATCATTGCTAACTGGAGATAAAATGCTAAGTGGTTGGACACCCAAGAATAAGTCAAAGGTCTGCCCTATCGTTAGTTGGACAGCCGGCCTGGAGTGGTTTGTTTGGCACCAGCAAGACGAAGATAGAGCTACTTGGGGGGGTTGATGCCAGCGCCTGTCCAGAAACCCCCTCTATCACCACCTTCCATGGAGAAATGTTCACCAAACCACGGCCGGACTTAGACAGCCTTTCATCACAAGTCTTTTATCATCAGGTGCATAAAAACTGTACTTTCAGCATTCCAAAATATGAACCGCCCTGTGCTGTGTGCATACACAGCATTAACCCCATAGCATTCTATTTTTCATTCCCAAAGAGCCCCAAGGTGTATTTGGTCTGACTGAGGCAAACGGCGCAGCAGCAAAGGCAGCCTCAAACTGACAGGAGTATATGTGGAATTGTAAATCTATATATAAACTCTCTCATGGCTTGGTTCTTTGAAAACTAGCATCAAAGTTTCAGAGGCTGTGAAAGTTGCACTTTCCCCACAGGTCTTGAGTATTGGCAGGCTAGCTCCGGGCCACTACAAACCCAAATTTCTGATGCAAGTATAAGCCTATGTTATGAGCGGAGATGTTCAAGTGATGAGTGAGGATATTTCTGAGCGGTCAAGGGCAATCCTCACTAAATGGGAACTGTGTTTTTTGGGGGGAATCTTTCCGGGAGTCTTTCCGGGAGTTTATCTCAAAGTTGAAAGCCAAACAAAAGAAGGTTGGGTAATTCCAGTTGAAAATGTACGTGGGTCTGCCTGTCGGACATTGGAAGCACCCTCATGGTGTTCCTGGAGAAAAGCCATGTTCAGACGTGGCATGAGTGGGAAATGTTCTCGAGGAGATCAAAGACGATGTTTAGAAAAGAACATTGGATTAGATCTGAGAGGCCTTCAGAGCCAACGAGAACAGGGACGGAGATAGATACATGACGTGGTGCACACACAGACCGTCTGTCGAGACCTGCAGCTCAACTCTTGCCGGGCTTTTTTCCTTTTGAATCGAGCCCGTTGAGTGCTTACTTGTATAACTTTGTGCCCTTGGGTCCTACATTGAATGCTGTGATATTTGAAATACGACGACAGTCAATGCTGCTCATGCTAATGGATTCTGTAGTCTAAAGGCTATATAGATATGCATAAACAGACCTGGAGAGAGACAGAGATCACACATACCGATGTTTAGCTTGACATATCCCTGCCTGTCACGATCATATACTGTAAAATCAAGGTTTTGGAGTTGCCAGTTTTGATTTGACAGTATAGGTATTGTTTCTGTCACCGTGCAAACAGATCTCATGTTTGAATATTCCCGGAAGTGGACTTGTTTGATTCGCAGTCTGGAAATGAAACACAGTCCCACTTGGTCTCATTAGGGCTGCCCAAGGGAATATACATTTCAATGTATAATGGTGGGGTATACAGTATCTCTATACGTATGTGTGTGTGTGTGCGTGTGTGTGCATGCTTCTTCATACATAATACATGACTTATTTAGGACGGAGAGAAACTAAAATGTATGGATGTTCTGTAGCATAACCATGTTAAAACAAGTTAACACTTTATTAACAAAGTACATTGTAGGTGTGCTACACTTGCCTGTTCTGGTTTGGTTTAACAGGACATGGATATGTGGCTTTGGCATTCGTTTTGGCATGTCTTTCCAAAGCAGTAGTAATATTCTACACACCGACAGTCAAAATCAAGATATAGGCCAGGACTGCTGTAGGTTGAAAAATCATTAAGACTTCCTCTGCCGAGTGTCACTCTCTGTGGTTATTAATGGGGAGGTGTGGGGGGGGAACTGGTTAGCCCTGGGGCCTTTGGTTAAGTAGAGGGGACGGTAATTGGGACGGACTGCGTCCGGAGCCTGTGGTCTGATTCAGCGCTGCAGTTAACAGCACTACTAAAGATCAAATGCGGTGCGGACTGATCAAAGCAAACACAGGGCTGCTTTAAGAAGGAGAAAGAAACGGCCCAAATTAATTAGGGGTCTTTTATTCTCCGAAAATCCGGCTGTTGTAGAGGTAGACAGGTATTTGTGTTGTGCAGGAACAACACCTGGTCAGAGCAAAGGGGCTCACTCTGCACTGTGTCAATTAAACTGTAAAATGGGAGAAGCTGAAGAGGGCGACCGTGTGTGTGTGTGTGTGTGCGCGCGCGCGCGTGTGTGTACACCTGTTAGGGCTCTGTGAATAGCACACCTGCAAGGTGCACCACTAGACCTCACTCCACTCACTGAGTCGAAGGCACCTGTTTAGTTTGATGATTTTTAATCCAAGTCGCTAAAAAGTCCCTAATGCTAATTATTAGCTCAATCTGTGTTTTAGGCCTTCCTTTGGGACCAACCGGAATAGTTCAGAAGGGACTTTGTGGACAAATTCAATGTAACAAAATAAGAATCGAATCATTTTCAAGAATCCAGCACCACACGTGCTGATTAGTCCTCCTCCACCCACCCACCACAACTTATGTCATCCTCAACTGGTTCCCATGGACGATGTCATCATTGTTTAGGCTTTGTTTACCCGACCAGGGCCTGAGAGATATCACACAGTGCCTCCACGTGGTGGTCTGGCCCCTTAACGAACCCACGCTCCAGTCTTCAACCCGCAAGCTCAATTTAAGCTGATCTGTTTGGCCTTGGAAAACAACGACATCATCACTAAACGCTGTGGAGACAACAGGGCGAAGAAAGGAGAGGCGGAGGGGATCGGGGGAGGGTGGGGACACGTCCTGTACTTTGTCTGTGGAATTCCTGTTCCATCCCCCCTCCCTAGGCCACAACTTTTGACTCCCTCTCCGTCCATCCATCCATCCATTCATCCATCCATCCATCCGTCCATCCATCCATCCATCCATTCCGGGGAGACTCCCTCTCGGGATTGCTGGAATTCTGTCACTGCCGCAAGAATTCCTGGCTTTCGGTTACCAGGGTAACTTCTGTTAAGAAGCACTGGAGCTTTCTGAGGCGCGACCTCATTGAAACAAGAGACATCTCTCCCTCAGAGAATGCTTATGTTGTGCTGTAACCAGATGAAAAACAACCTCTTGATGTCACTACAGCTATGTGAGAGAGAGAGATGTGCATGCATTAAAGAGCCCTATAAAGATTAGGAGGAGTGCTAAATGGAATCAGAGGGGTGTTTGAGGCAATTACTCACTAGTGTAACAAACTGTTTGTTTCCTTGGGTGTACGCCAGCCTGGGTTAGTGCATGTATGTTCTATGGTCTGCCTTAAGCCCCATGGTTACCTCTTGAGTCTGCGTGCATGCAAGTCCTACTTGAAGTTTTATGGCACTGGACGTTTTTAATATTCAGGGGATTATGGTGTGGATTTGCCCTTTTAATGAGTTCCTTGTCTTTTACTCTTGAATCATAGGTTATAGAAAATTAAGTTGGAGACTCCTCCCCTTTCATGTGATTGGGTGTGATGGGATTCGTCCTCTGCTGCCATTGGTCCACCCTCTCACCTTGACTACCCTTTAATTCCTGCTCTTCATATCCGTCCCCACTTCATCCCCCCCGTCTCCTCTGCCCTTTTTGTTTCTCCACTCCTTCCCTCTCATCTCCCCTTCTCTGCTGTCCTCCTCCCTCCCTAACTCTTTCCCTGTACCTGGGCTGATCCCAGATCAGCCCTGAGACTCAGCCCGCTCCGGCTTCTCTCTAACATATGGTCGCAGTAGAGTAAAATGTCTCGGCAAATCAGCTCAGGCATTTCAGCACACGCCAACTGTCTCTCCCCCTCTCCCTCTATCTCTCTCTCGCTCTCTCTCTCTTTCTCTCGCTCGCACACGCTCGCATAGCCTTTATGCATCAGGCTCCAAGCACAAACAGATTGGGGTGAATAAATTATCTCTTTCATTAGCAGGCAAGGATCCCCCAATCTGGGATTCCGATAAGCAAAGCGATAGAGCGGGAGTCACATCGAGGAACTGAGCTAATTAACAAGTAATTAAGCACTCAGTCAGCTAATAAGACCGGGAGATTGTGAGGGGGAAAAGGGAAGTGTTACGGGCTGGGTTGGTTTGGCTACCTGACGTGTGTGTTAGGTGTTTGCTCGTCCACTGCTGGCCAGGAGGAGGAGGAGAGGAGTGCAGGGCAGGATAATCAGAGCCATATAGCCTGTGAGAAACTTCAAAGTGAAGCCAGCAGCATGCAGGGTGCATATCAAGTGAACGTTGCTCGAAATGGAGGCTTGTGGTGGGGCTGGATACTGAGCAAGAAGTTGTCATGTTCATGCTATGATGCTGCGTGTGTTAGCGCTAGTTTGAGAGGGCACTGGGCAGAATTGAAATGTATGTTTTTCGGCGTCCACGGGAATAGCAGTTTAGCGGTTGCTGTTTTTGGTTCAACAAGCTGGTTCTCATGGGATGGTGGTGCAGTGCAGTGTGAGGGATAGAAGGATGGAGCTGGTTTGTCCTTCTCTCACTCTGCCTCTCTCTCTCTATCTCGCTCTCTCTCTTTGTGTGTGTTTCTGTTTAGGGCCTCTATTGCTCCATGCAAATGAGAGCTGGTGCATTGATTTGGTTTTGAGTTTTGCGTTACCATGGCAACAACACAAAAAACTACAAAGCGCTCAAAGCGCAGCACTTTTATCCCCGGCGTCCCTCTGATCATCACAGGAAATTAGCATACCAGGAAACGCGAAGGAGAGCTCACAGAGGAAAGCAATTGTGCGCTTGGAAGACCACGCTGGCTGAACAAAAATATGGGGTTTGGGGCTTGCCGATTAAAAAAAAAAACACACAAAAAAAAAGAATCATGAGGTGAATGAAAAGGGAGAGAAAGAGAGAGACAAAAACATCATATTTTTTCTCAGGAGGTTTCAGGGCATGGGCATTTCTGTCTCAGTCAGAGCTCCAGTTTTTTTGGGTGTCCTGGCCCTCTCATTCTCATCTTAACACACATTTCTGTGCAACAATACAGACTCACGCATACACACAAACACATACATGTACTCTCTCACATATACCTTTTCACTCTCATACTCTTACCCTACTCTCTCCTACACACACAAGGTGTGGAAATCCTCTCTCTCCACTACTGTCTCTCCATCACTGTGACGTGAGGAAAGCAGATGCATCTGTGTGTGTGTGTGTGTGTGTGCGTGTGTGTGTGTGTGTGCATGTGTGTGTGTGTGTGTGTGTGTGTGTGTAGGGGGGATGTAGAGGGACAGGCACTAGGGCCAGGTTGTCAGAGGAGATTCGAAGGCCGACTTCAAACGTTGCTTCAGCTCATTAATGCATGTAGGAGTGACCTCCAGTCCAGTACGAAAAAAACAACATAGACACAAACACATCCAAAAGCCCTTCAGAGGGTCCACCCATCTTGACCAATGGATTCACAGAGAGGGGGTGGTTTAGTGTGAAAAACGCCTACAGGGGTCATGGATTTAGGTTGTTTGTTGTCTGTAAATCGTGTTTCACTGGGCAGCTTTAGTAAGCTTCAGATTGAGGTTTTGACGGAAAAGAATGCAGCAATGGAAAGATTGTGCGGTGTTGACAGAGACAAACTGTATGTTGTTGCGTGCGCGTGTATTCGGAGCACACCTACAATAACGGGTGTCTCTCTGTGTTTCTATTTTGAAAACAAAGAAACTAAAAACATCAGCTTTTCAGCCGTCTCATATCTAAGCAATTAAATTGGTCAGATATCAATATTGTTTTCCAATTTTCTCAGCTGTAAAAGGCGGTTAGCCACAGATAAAAAGCGTGCATTTCAAACCTCTTCACTCACGGGATCTTCCTGCCTGACGGCAACCCAGCATGCAATTCTAAAACAAAGAGGCCTCTTTTTCACATTTCTACACAGCGTGACCTTTTTTGATTGGGTGAGATTGGTTGGCATGGAAATCAATATGGCGGCGTGTATTTGATGCAGCCTTATCTCGTCTCCACACTGTCTGCAGGTAAAGGGAAGCAAGAGGTGTGTGTGTGTGTGTGTTCAGGGCAAGAGGACAATAGAATGTGTGTATGACACAACCTCCTTGGGAGATTATCTGTTATTTAAAGCATTCAGTCCAGGTTTATATTCCAGTTTTATGAAACAAAAACTCAGCCACAATAATCGGGTTCCAAACACCAGGCTACATTCCTGTAGTGCGTTGGCAAGTTCTCTCCGTGACCATATCTTTGCAAAGCTTCAAAACACGAGACACTCAGGATGTAATGAGCTTGACCTTTCCTTGGAGTCCTGTCAAGTTTCTGTGACGAGAGTCAAAGTTCACAGGGCATCACACTCGGATCTGGGGAGGCTGCGATTCCTCCACTCTAGGAGAAGTCAAAGGGCTGTGGACACTGCTGAGTTCTGATTGGCTGTTCTCTTGTTGTTGGGTGGGTTCATCATCCCACACTGTTCCTCCTGCTGACCACAGGCTCCGCCCCCTTGATACCCCCATTGTGGGTCAGTCCAACCAGAGTAGATGCGAAAGGACCCAGAAAGAAATCGGATTTCATTGGATCTCAATGGAGGTCTACTTTCAGTTTCTCCAACCCCCACGTCTTCACAACACCCCCCCGGCAACATACAAAAACACACACAGCAAAAATAAAGAAGCATTCAAAAGATAAAACTTCACAGGTAATGTTTGTCTTTGTGCATATTTTTCTTCCAAGTTAACTCCCAAGGAACCTGGCAAACCATACTTACTTTGCCATCCCTTCAAATGTGTTGGAATTGCGGAATCACAGTGGTATAACATTGTGGTGTTTGCATCAGGATTTTACGTAATATTATATTGCCTTAAGGAGTCAGTCCAAGCCCATCCAATCAAAAGTAATTTACGATATTTTTGAAAAGTTCTCGTAGAATGTAAACCCCATTCAAAAGAATTCAGCTGGGAATTGTGATGATCCTTGTTCTAAGGTGGTTCTGAGCTCTCGTTTTTGGTTTCAAGTTTCACACTAGGAAGCAAAGCCAAAGCAATTCTGCCCGGCACCGATAAACACTTCAGCTGCATTCTTATAAGGACACATGCAGTTTTCACACCAAAAAAAGCGTTTCTAAAACACCTTAATAACACATTAATAACACAACAACATGACAAGAAAAAAAGATAAAAAAAGACTTGAAAGGTCTGAGTCTGTGTCAAGCCTTTTCGGTGCTCCTTCAAGCTCTCAGACCCTTCTTTTGTGCGTATCAATAGCCGAGCAACCAGCTGTTTCTTGCTGCGCGCCTCCAAAGGCGCATCTGAAACCATTTAAATCCAAAGCAGTCACAGTTTCCACAGTGCATTATAGGCATTCCAGCATGGCCCCTGGCTCCATGCTGCATGGCCCTCCTCTGCAGGGGGCCACGGTATAAAGTGGGCACACAGCAACACAAATATGCAGCCCACTGTGCGCTCCCAACAGGAACCTTCAATAAAAGAGAGGAAAGAGGGAGGGAGAGAGAGAGAGAGAGAGAGAGAGAGAGAGAGAGAGAGAGAGAGAGAGAGGGAGAGAGAGAGAGATAGCCTGTGAGTTCTTCAGGCCTGGCTTCTGAGGTTAAAACCTTTCCCCTGCTAGGATAAGACCATCTTCTTTGAATGCTTTGTTTCCGGCCTCGATGGGGAAGGAGAGGGGGATGAAAAAAAGTGGTTGTGTGAGATCTCTGACTGCCACACCCCCATGGTTTGGCCTCATACAAAGGGAACAGGAGGCAGGAGAGGGAGGGAGGAGGCAGGGAGGGAGGGAGGGAGGGAGGGAGGGAGGGAGGGAGGGAGGGAGGGAGGGAGGGAGGGAGGGAGGTAGGGAGGGAGGGAGGGAGGGAGGGAGGGAAGATGGCCGTGCTCTATGAGATACTGTATGTGGGCACACAAACATCACAGGGGTGTGACAGGATTGCATTCCTGTCCAAAATATCATGTATGATTTAACATACCGTCAATTTACGGTATAAAAATAGAGAGACCAAGTTCTTTTGCTGAAATGCATAAATAGAACAAATCCAAATATTTGCTGCCCATGACTCCTAATGCAATAGAAGACATCTGGACTGTCTCCTTTCCTATTACAGTAGAACCATTAGCAGGTCAGCCTGCGATGTGCTTCAGATGCATCATTTATATATCTTCATAAGAGATTATTTGTCTGAGAAAGCTCCAGTAAACCAAATGAAGTCTTAATTGCCATATTGTTTACAACACATGATGTTAACTACAACAAGGTGGTTGTGTGATTAACTTTCACAGGCTTAAAAGGTAATTGTGAACTTCAACAAGGGGAGACAAAAAAAAAAGACATAACCCTGACCAAAATGAACCAAACACTTGCAAAGATTGTTACTGGGCCCGACAACTGAACCTGTGACCTCCATACTTCAAAGGCAGCAGACAAAGCTGCCATTGACACTGATTGAGAAAGGCAAAGAAGGCAATGGTCACCCTTGCCATGCCCCTAAACAACTGTATCGCCTCTAAAGCTGCATGCATTCTGACCCCAGCCCCCCCCCCCCTTTCCCTCCCCAGCCAAGTTTAGGCCACCAGATGACTGCAGTTGTCACCCCCCCCCCCCCCTGCTTCAAGGCAGCCCTCCCTAGCCCGGTGGTCTGGCGTCATCTCATTTTTCACTGAACACGAGGTGGAGGGGGGGGGGGGGGAGAAGCGTCAGAGGATCAACAGACGCGGGAAGCTAATAACGTAGCACATGGCATCCAGTCCAATCTATAAGCTTCCCATTGGCTGGTTGACAGTTGAGAGGACAATCGTTACCACGGTGGAGACCATTCCGCGGAAGGGAAGTGACCCATGGGAAGGCCTCGCGAGCGCATTCGTTTACGACCACGGCACAGAATGAGCTAACGATGCAACTCAGAGTGAGCGGGGCAATCATCGCGAGTCACAGTCGATCCAACTGCATCTGCAGAAAACATTGCGATGTCGGCTAGCCTATTCAACAGGGAAGCATTGCAGTGCATAAAGTCCCATAAACCTAGAAATTATTTTGTGGTGTGTGTGAGGGGGGGGGGGGGGGGGGTGCTGTTGAATGCCAGAATAAGTAAATACAGTAAATAAATGGTAGGATAATGTGAAGCAATTTTAAAGGGTGTGTATAATCAGGGATTTGGAGCCACTCTCTCCTCTGCTCTTAACTACAAAACCAGGCCTTCTCTCGCTCTCTCCTCTCTCTCCATCTCTCTCTCTGTCTGTCTTTCACTATCCATCTTCTCCTCTCCTTCACTCTCTGTCTCTCTCCTTCTCTCACTCTGCCTCTCTCTCTCTCTCTGTCTCCTCCACGATCTTTGTCTCTGTCTCTCTACTCTCTTCCTCTCTCAGTCCCTCTTCTACAGCCGGCGATAATCTGTTCCAGTACACTTGCCATGAAATGAGCGATGCAGGACTCATAATGTGGCAGACAGGCAAAGCCTAACAGATAACATAAGCTGACTTCTCCCCCCCCCCCCCCCCCACTCCTCCTCCTCCCCTCTCCTGGAAACCCATCCCTTTCACACTCTTAAATCAAGACCCGTTGATTGCAAACAACAGGAGAATGATCGGTTTGTAACAAATGGGGGTTGTTGTTTTGTTTTTTCCCGTAGCACGGTCTCATCCGATGCGCAATAGCTGCAGCGGGCTGTCTGGTGGTGCCGTGTCGACGCCGCCGTACTTCTCCTCGGCCTCCCTCGACCCCTGTCTGCTCGTGGGACAATGAGACGCGGTTGTTGTCGTTTTCGAGCTCTTGTTCTCGTTTCGCCTCCTGCTGTCACGATTGTCATTTGGCTAATGTATGCGCGCGTCTACACATGGGCGACATGGACAGAAGCGTAACAGAGCTGACGGTGGAATGTGTCTGTAGTTTCACTGGGCGGGGGGGAAACTGGGCTGTTTGGATGGTGATGAATATAGATTCATCTTTTTTTTTCTTCTTTTTTTTGCATTTCTCCCTCTCACCCTCTTTGTCTTTCTTTCTGTCCTTTCTCCATAGTCTCTTTGATCTGGCTTTGGTTTGGATGTCGTTCCATCTGGATGAGTTCACTGGATAAGTCTTCCTTCATCCTCCACGCTTCCCGAACGGCCAAACAAAGGCATTTCCACAGATTCCATATGTTATATGCCTCATTGTCAACCTATATGTCCCTCCCTCCCTCCCACTCAGTCACTCACTCACTCACTCACACACCAAGGTGAATCATATAGCCCTGTGTCTAACAGAATACTTGGATTGAATATAGAACAGCTGTTAGTTACATTTCTCACGCTAAAACAGTAATATACATGGTATTTGTCCGGATACTTCATAATCCCGAGGGCACAGTTTGGTTGTTCTTGATGAAAGCACACTCCCTAAAGCACACAGGCTAAACACATAGTAGTAGCATCCTTTAACTTGCCACTAATTTAGGGCACAGACATAATCTGGGATTACTTAGATTATATGGTATAGTATTATGAAATGCACCAATTAGTGAAAAGATGAAAGCAAAATGCTCCCACTCAATACTATCACTAACAGGAATGGCAGCTGCAAAGTGGAGCGATATAATGTGTTTTCGTGGTAATGTACTGATGCAGCGAGTGGTGTGGTGGGGTGTATATGCAGGTATACACCCTCAGAGGATGCTGATTGGTCGGAACCTCTGTGGTTCAAGGGCAAAAGGATAACATGGAATCTCTCAGTCATCTAGCAAAACCAGCTGTCTCGCAGTTAGTAATGTAAAGACAAATGACCATTTATTTGTAAAGTATTAGTTTATTATCAGTATCCGCAAGGTGTTTTTAATCAAATGAATACTAACTATAAGAATGCGATTTTTTTTTTAAACAATAGAGAAGTCGGTAAGAAACAGTAAACAGACAAGAGTTATGGTGCCAAACTCCAAGTCAATTCAAACTTATTTACAAACCCTTTCTTTCTTTCGCTCGGTCAACAAGGGAAGTTCTTCCTGTAAAGAACATCACCACCCCTTCCTCAACACCCCTCTTGCTCAACACAAATCCCTTTTAACTTCGCAAATAAACAACTCGGCTCAGCTCTGTGGGGCCTCTCAACCGACCAGTCTGGTCGGATGACTAACAGACAACAACCTTATGATCGACAGACTCCTGGTCCTGTCTTCTAAAGTGACTTGTGGTTTCGGAGGTTTGGAAAATCCGCCACGAAAGCGGGGGCCCTCCCATCTCGTCTGAACCAAACAACGTCAGGGTGGCTCCCAGCTCCCATGCTCCTCTCTGCCTGGAACGCAGACGTTCCGAGGATGACAGGGTTTCCTTGGTTCCGACAAGAGCCTCTCTAATTTGGGCATCCACTCATGCCACTTCCCCTGACCAGAAACCATTTTAAGTCGGCGGCCACATGGGAGCTGGCATTCCCCTATTTTTTTTTTTTCTTCTCCTCGTTCATTTCCGTGGCTCCGTCTCTCCTCTGTCTCCCCTCTGTTATTTCTCTTTCCATGGATTCCTATTTCATTCATCTTACTGTCATCTCAAGGCCCAGCATCCACAACTGATCCCCCTAGCACACACTCACACACCCACACATTCACTCACACACACACACACAGACACACACTCGCACACACACAAACCGCGCTAGCGTCTGTGTCAGCCTCTCTCCCTGTCTCGCCCTGTTCACTCCCAGTGTCTCCCTGTTCTCTCCCTGTTCTCTCCCTGTCTCTCCCTGTTCTCTCCCTGTTCTCTCCCTGTTCTCTCCCTGTTCTCTCCCTGTCTCTCCATGAACAGGAAGGTGCAGTCTGCGCCATTGAGAGTGACAGACCACCCACCTGTTCTGGCTCAGCTGCAGCACTGAGCACGGCTAGGTGGGAGGACAGCTAATAGGATGTCGCTATCAGTCCCTCGGAGGTTGTGAGCCGGCTAACTCTGTAGACTCAGCCTCCGCCTCCTCAGCGCTTCACAGAGTCAGGCAAGGTAGAGGAGCTCACTTTGTGAATGCCAAAGACTGCCGACGAAAGCCCTAAGCTTAAGTTAAAACCATTAGACAATGTGGTGCTCTTTGAATATAGCAAATAGCTTTGGCGTTGTACGGTCGGGAGCAATCTGCACAAATGGGAAGCCCTGTAGGAAGAATTAAACCAATAAGGGAAAGCTTTACAGATTGGAGGATGTTCCATGTTCTAACATTTGATGGATTTGCATTATAATTAAAAGGGAAGGACCTTACACCTCAAGTAGCAGGGGTGATACAGTGGTGAGCAATAAAGGTTACAACAACGATAACTGTGACTGCTACCTTGCAAACACAAATAATTCGGCAGAACAGTGCCAACGACCAACAGTGTAGCACTTCCACAGTATACAGGCATGAAATCCACAGCAAGGAGAAGCTGTAGCAGCGTGAATGATGACTAATCTCTTCAAGGTGGTAAGATACATGTGGGAGGTGTGTGGGCCTGGAAGAAATAAAAGTAGCTTGTTATTGCATCTAGTCACTATTCCTTTCCTGGCACTGTCACAACAAACTCTTTTTAAAACCTCTAAAAGCTTTGTTTCAGTATTTTGGTCCTTTTCTCTCTCCCTCTTTCTCTGTTGTCTTCCACTGCACTGCTCTTTCTCTATCTTTCAAAGTTTACAACTGCTGTCAGAAAGTTCACACATTAGTTTGGTGGCAGTGTCGCTTCTCTCCCCCTTTCCTTTCTAGTCTCTTTCTTTTCTTTATTCTCTTACTTTTCTTGTCTGTTGCTCCACATCAGAGATCCAGAGAGGGGCCTTTTGTGTCTGACTTTACCCCGAAGGCGGTCGTCTTGCAAGGCAGATTAATAATTACAGAGTACACAACATCGGGGAAAACAATTTCAGGATCTTTGATGTCAAACATGAGAGAGACCAAAATTACAAAGAAAAGGGTCTGACGAGGAAAAGTCCTGAAAGTTGGTCTTTCTTTCTGTCTGTCTCTCTCTCTCGCTCTCATTCTTTCTTTTGGCAGTATTTCCTGTTATTGTTGCTGTCTACTGTTTGGAAGTGCATTAAAACATAAAGGGGGAACTATAAAGAAGGGGCGTCTGCCCTCTGGGCAGGGAGGGCACATTTGAGAGGCGCGCGGGGGCCATGTTTGTGACGAATGTCGCGAAGATGAAGAGAAAGAGTTGAAGAGTTGGACTTTGTGTTCTTTAGTGGTTTTGATCTATATGTTTACATGGTTGGAGCACATCAGTTAGATCATGAGATTCTGGCCCCCCACTAATTTTCCCTCCCCTATCTTTTATTTGTTGTTGTGTACCGTTGGGATAAACAGTATCCAAGGCCAGATATAGGAACAGGGCACTGTCAGGGCTCTGAGTTATGATTATGTGCTGTAATTGAAAGGTTGAGGGCGCTCAGTATGGAACTCCGGGTGACTGAAAAAGCATGCATCACCAGAGTGAAAATGTCCTGCCCCTTCTGTCTTGTGCCATTTACATTCCTTCCCCAGCCAGCAGGATACTTTCCTTGTTCGAGGTCGAAAGATAAATGTTGCAATTTGCTTAAACCCTGTAAAAGTGACAGAATCAACAAGGGTTTTGAGGTCCCTTTAGATCCTATTTCCCAAGTCTGGTTTGTTCAGTTGAGCAATCGAACTGATGGATCTTACTTAGGGAGTACCGTCAACAATAGGGTTTGTTTAGTTTTGAGCTTAAGGTGAAAGGGAGTTTTTTTGGTTCCTTGTTATGGAAACTACTTTCCAGATGCAAAAGATATGGCGGTTCCGCCATTGCAGTTAGCTACTGCAGGTGGGGATGGGTGGGGCAGACGGAGAGACGACAAAAACATCAGCAACATGACACCTGCTTTGTAGCCTTCGCTTCTCAACGGCAGACATTTTGTGGAGATGCAACGTTGCGTTTGACTGGTGCCAGTCAAGGACGATTCTCTGTTCCTCTTCCAAAGGCAGATGTGCCTGTGCCAGACTGTCCGCTTGAGCGATGACAGAAGGAGGTGAGGTGACAAAGCAGAGACACGCTTAAGAGAGCCCATGTCCTACCCGGATTGTGACAGTGAGCCTGGTTCAAGGGGGTGTTGTGAGTGTTTGAAACATCACAGTTGTCTGCAACAGCCATGACAGTTGATATATCCTCTTTTTTTACCGATGAGAATAAAAAAGTCAAACATTTACGTATGTAGTACTTAATCCAATGTCCTCACACTTATGTTACTGGTATCTGTCATTGGAAGGGTATCAGCTGGGAAAGAGCTCAATATTATTGGTGGAGTTGATGGTTCTTAACATAGTACGCTGATTACAGTCGACAGGAGGTAACTGGTGGACAGTATGCAGAGTCGATAGGAGTTAGCAGAGCTAGCAGGAAGTTACAGAGAGTTTATGTGTTTTTTTTATGGAAGTTAAGCAGCTGTGCACCCAGCAGGTAGGAGGTGCAGTGAAACGGCATGGGGCAGGTGGTCAGACAGTCAAACCAGGGAGGCTGACACGGGCCAGCAGATGGTTAGGGAAGGAGTTCAAAGACCTGCTGTGCGAGTTCGGACAGACTGCTATTCAGAGAGTTCACCTAGCACCCCCTCACCTCCGGCTCGGAGGCACCTTGACCATGTCTGCGTGGCCAGGGGTCAATCCCCCCAAAAACGACACCTTATTAGGCTTCACTGCCTTTGGCCATTCCATGCCTCTCTTTGAACATCAGGTTTCAGTAGTTGGGACAGTGATGAGCTCAGCATAACATGATAATCCAGTCAAATTGACACGGCCACAAGGTCCCCCACCACACCCCCTCTCTATGTTATTTGTTTATCTAAAAGAGGTAAAGAAATAGCAAAGCCAGTGGGAAAGCGAAAATGTAGCAACTCGGAAATATCTTGTGAAAACACAAACAAGTCAAGTCTTGGTTGTTTCTTGTGGATTGTGTTTGAATGTCAGACGGGAATATGTGGAAAATGTGTCAGTTGTGATATTCACGGAAACCCCGTCATACTACTCAAAGATCAAACTAAGAAGAGGAAATGTTGACTGGAAGCTCGTTTTTTTTTCCTGTTGAGATTGTGATCTCATACATCTCACTCACTTGTGAAGGACATTCCTGTTTTGGCAGTCATGGCTGACTAAGATGTGATGCCGACCTCCCTCTGGGACAAGCTTGGGGGTTGGTTGGTTACCGTCAACACGATGCTACCCACTGGTCTAAGTAAAAGGCAGTGAAAGACACCTGTCCGGTTTCGTACCTTGACACAAACACCCAAATCACCCCCAACATGTCATCAGCGTTTAGCCACCTCAGGTAGCCCCTTCCTAAATCCGAACTCGATGTGGAAGAGGAAGAAATTTGGACAAAGGAAAAGAAAGATAGGGAACAACATCGAAACAAACAACGTGGGAGACAGCTGTATTCAATTTCCTCCAGCATGCGGGTTCCATCACGAGGTCTTTTTCAGATGCGCAGAGCAGAGGTTAGGGCCGGCTCGGTAAATCTACAGCAGGCTTCTCCCTGTGTGCTTCCCTTAATGAGAGCCACAGGAATGAACCCCACCACACACCTTCTCTCCCTGCAGGCTGTTTGACGGAAGATAAGAAGTACTGGCAAGATCTTAAAAGGTGCTTTTTTTTTATTGTCCTGTGGTCATGGCATGGTACTCAACTAAACCCCCCAAATAGTACATACTAGGAGCAAATATCCGTGTCAGTCAAACAGGCTGTGGTACACTTAAGACACTCCCCTTCAAACCTAGCTTGGGTCATGTCCAGCCCTGGCAAAATTTAATAAAACGTTGCAAATGGAGATGCGTTGAACTATACTGTAGTAGCTGTGTATTGCCATTTTTGTACGGCGGGGATAATCACACACTGCTGATTGGGTAACCCTGAAACACCCACCAAACGATAGAAAAGGTAGCCTACTTCAAAGTCCGTTACACAGTATTGAGGAAATATGTTCTCCCCGGAAACTGTAGCAAAACCGTGCACACCGATTTCAGATTGAACCTGAGCCAGAATGAATCCCAGGTGGGTTCCTTCGTCGAAGCTTGGGGTTACACATCTCAAAAGATGCAATGACAACAGAAACAGAAAGAATGGAAAACAATTGACATCCAAAAACTCTGTATACATTCTGATCATAATAGTGAACTCTGATCCACAATGTTAGTGATACGATCACTACACAAGAATGCAGATGATGAATGGAGCATGGAGTCCATGGTACTCATTAGCCACTAGTCCTATTAGGAATCCTATTATGTCGTCCCTCGACATAGATCTGCTACCCTCCTTAGGAGTGCAGTGCAGTCTTTCCACGTCAAAACCCTTTCTCTCCTTCGCCGTGCCCTTTGAACTTCCCTCAGACTCCCATCACACATCAAAGCTCTGGAAGAGGCTTCCTCTTCCCTCATCTCAAGGTGAAGGTGTGTGTGTGTGTGTGTGTGTATGTGCAAGCTGAAAGAAAGAATGGGCTGCTGAAGCCTATTTGGACTGCAGGGAGATTTTTTCACAGTAGTAGTAAGACAGCACACAACCTTAAAATGTCTAGAAACATGCACAAATCCTATATCTTAAACGAAGGCTTCAAATTGACATTCTGCAAGTACCTCACTAAGTGGTGTGAAAATATTTGCAACATTTTAAGCATACAATGTGGTTAACGTTAATGTTATTCTCAATTTCACCTATCAAAACAGTGTGTTTTGTGACATAGGGAGCATGTGTTCCGAGGATCCAATCTAAATTCCAAGCAGAAGTGCTCCTCGGTAGTTACAGAGGTGATGACAAACACCATGTCGCTGCAACAGAAATAGGTCAACCTTAAAAAAAATGAAAAAGACGACAGACAAATTACTCATTCTCTTTTATGGCCTTTGTAGATGGAGGAAGCGGATAAAGATGCAGAAAGATCAAAAATACTCTGCAAGAGAGACCAGCCAAACCGTCCTCCTAGCAACGAGGAGAGAGCAGAGAAGGAAGACTTGCTCAACAGGTCTGTGTGGTGTTGAAACCCTATCGCTTCTGGCTCTCTGGGTTTTAGTAGTCGTCCCTCATGTGTGGCAGTTGGCTGATGCCCACGGTATATCTACTGTATATAAACAAGGCTTAAATTCTCCCCCGACCAAGACTTATCAGTTTCTGGGGTATTTCCTCTCAGATGATGGGAGAGGGAGGGTGTGTGTATTCTATCCTGAAGCAGTTAGAAAATCAATACCATTCATCATTTCTAAATATACTGACTAGGGCTATAGAAAATCTGTTACAGACAGAGAATCTGTTTTCAACAGATTTTGGAAACGGACAACTAAAAATGGCATATACATTTATTTGCCAATCATTATTTGCCGTTTTATTTTGTATTTTGAATAAAAACTGGTGGGGATTTTTACTGACATGTCTTTGGTGCAAGCTTAAGTAAGAGAGTAGTGGTTTTTAAGTGGAGAGACAGCTCATTTGAGTTAAATGTGTGTTTTACAGTATCTACTATTTTCATTGTGAATACATATGATCCTTATCTGATTGCTCAATTATCATTATCATGATTAATAATCTTAACCCATTTCATTGGATGATTGAAATGTATTATTTAGACGATTGTGTGTAATTGCGAGAAAAAAAAGATAAAAAGTGTCATTTGTTTTGAGGAAATGGCTTTCTTTGAAGTTAGAACTGCAATTACAAGTCTATCCTGGCTATTATCTCAAGGTCTGTATGGTTTCAATATGCGTAAACCAAAGTTTCTTTGTTGGATACAATTCTTGAATCAGTAACATTCAGTCCCTGCAGGGTAAAGTTGTCTCATTAAATACCTGTCAGACAATTTTGCGGTTGGCACCCATTACAAGGACTACTTTCCTAACAATAAAAAGCAGTAATTCGCATGGGATTATTACTTTTGCTTCCGTACTCTTTCCAAATGATGCTGTCAGATCTCAGGCAGGTGTATATTTTCAATCTAATAACAGTAGAAGTCTTGATTGAATTTTATACCACGTTGAAATGCAACATGCTATCCATTTTGAAGAGCCCATCATTCACAGGCCTATCAAGCTATGGGTAAGAGTACTCGTACAGCTCTTTGTTTATATAGGTAAAACAGCGATGCACTGTCTTATGGTCAACCATAAGACACGGAGGCCTGTGACCCTGAGCAAGTCACTTAACCTCCTTGTGCACCGTCTTTCGGATGAGAGGTAGTTGTAAGTGACTGTGCAGCTGATTAACATGTAGTCATATAGCAGATGCTCTTATCCAGAGCGACTTACAGTAAGTACAGGGACATTACTGCGAGGCAAGTAGGGTGAAGTGCCTTGGTACTTGGACATGTCATTTGGAACGGCTGGGAATCGAACCTGCAACCTTCGGATTAAAGGCCCGATTCCCTAACCGCTCAGCCATCTGACCCCTTAGACAGCTGATAGTTCACATACCCTAGTCTCTGTAAGTCGCCTTGGATAAAGGCGTCTGCTAAATGAATAAATAATACAATATTAATAAATAATAAACTGGTGGAAATATTACATTTAGAGAAACACTGTATACAAATGCCTTTGCCTTGCTTGCCTTCGCAAGTAACATATCAATTAGTTTACTCGAAAGCCATTCAGAGCATACCAGGAGACAGACGTCATCCTTGTAGCGCACCCTGTCTGTCTGCTTGAACATGTTAGTCATTTGCAGGCCTCATCATGAGGACCCCCTAAATGAGCTGCACCCATTTCCTCTTCATCCCGACCAATAGTGACCCGAAGAGGACCTTGTAAATTCTATTCCCATCTGGCTTCCTTTAAGTCGATGTTGAAGAGTGTCCATATTTAATCGCTGTGTCAAAGTGGCATCCAGTCATCATCAGTTGATCTTAAGTTAGAGCAGAGAAGCAGCCTAGGACATTCCAGTTCTCCGCAGCTAGTCATCCCCCCCCCCCCCCCCCCCCCCCCCCCCCCCCCCCCACCCACCCCCCCCACCCCTACCCCTACCCCACTCTCCCCCCACTCCTCTTGAAACACGAGGAAATGAGTTTATGTCAGGACTATTTCGGAGTCACTTTGAAGTCTTATTTTACACTGCCTCTGGGGGGACAGCACAGAAAGCTAGGGGTATCAGCTGAAACGCCCTGATAACCCAAAAGGGACCACATCTGATCTTGGAGCACATAGGGTGGTCTCGAAGGGCTGGAGATTGTGATGATGAGACACTGGGATTGGATGTTGAGAGTCATGGATATGGAAAAAAAGGGTTGATAGTTGCATGACAAGACAGGATTCGATCTGTTCTTTGATGTTATGTCAGAAATGTAAAAAGACCTGATGCTGATTTCACAAGATACATTGTTAAATTATGTCAGCTATGCTGACCAACTTTGTATTGTTCATACACTGGAATTTTTTTATCCGAATCATACATTGTTTACACCAACATTATAGATACATTAATTTGGTTGTGAATTAAATGAAATTCAATTCATTTATGAAACCAGATACTGTTTTATTAAGGCTTATATATCAACAACTTATTCTTTCTATAGAAAGAGCATTAACATTATTAATGTTGACGATAAAACATTTACTCATAGGGTGATCTTAGATTTTTGTCCCAATTGGGAAATTCTGTGTGTGTATCTGATGTTCCCAGAAATATAAAAAATATGGTTTTCTTCAAAGTGCCTTCTTTTCTATATGTATTGTATGGAAGCAGTGTTTTCTTGGGCTGGTATGAAATGGAGATGATCTAAATGATCTATAGCTCCATTGATTCTCAGTCCAAGGCAGACAGTCTCGCCTTGACATTGAACTGACATTCTGGGGGTCACAGGAGGGAGATGAAAGCACCCACATCCCTTCCCAGACTCTCAGTACACACACACACACCCACACACACACACACACAAACAGTAGCTTCAGTAGAGTTCTGGCAGACCTGACAGTGACTAATTGGTCCTCTCCTCAGATCTGCAGTATAACAATGTCAACAAAAAGCTGAATCCACACACCATTCCCCCACCATACACACACAGCACACCATACTCCCCCCCCCCCACACACACACATCATACACACACCATACACCCCCTTCACACACACACCATACACGCAGTAAACACACCATACACCCCACACACACACACACTGAGACATCCAGACTCCCCGGTGTTGACTGTGGATAACCCTGTCCTCCCGTCCACCGTCCCCTGTGGAGCCCATCGCAGTGTTCCAGGATGGGTCCAGGGGAGAGGGGGCATCCCGTGGAGCAGTATGAGCGTCCTTGCCAGCCCCCAGACAACTTGGCTATCCCTGGCCTAGCAGGGGGCGATAATCACATCAAGCCTCGCTGACAAGAGGCATTGAATTCAGCCTCGGCCCCCTTAAGAGCCTGGCACCCAGCGGTCTCTCTCTTCAACGTGCCGCCGCTGACGTTACAATGAGATGGGGTTTTTTTTCACTTATTTTTCTCCATCAAATCGCTCTCATCTTTTTTTTTCCTTTTTCCTTTCTGGTAAAAAAAACGAAACATGTTTGAGGTGGGAGGGTGGGCTGGCGTCAATGTGTTTTGCAGAGATTCGGGAGATTGGCGTCAGCTGGCGAAATTTGAATGGTCGGAATCGAGTGTTGTTGCCTTGTCCATCGCCCAGTCGGAAGATGCACAGATAATTCCATGAGTGGCTCCTCCTTTTTCATGGTGAATTTCAAAGACCGGGAAACTCCTGTCTTCTGTCATCCAGGGCTTTAGGGCTATTCAAGAGAAGTTTTATTGGATCTTTTTAAAGTTCTGATTGGTGTCATTAGGGATTTCCGCAGACATTGTTCAGTGAGATTCGCAATCGAAATTGTCATATTGTAGTAGACACACTTACTTCACAATGAATAAGTGGCGTAGAGCAAATGGTGAGCATACAACTACATCATTCACATCAGTATAACCATGTCATTTTAAATTGTGCTGTACGACTTTAGTGTGACATGTGTCCACTCAAATAACCTAAACCAGTTGGGCGGCGGTGTTGTGGTAAAAAAAAAAAAAAAAAAGGATGCTACCACTTTAAGAGGTCTAGGCATATCCCTAACCACACTCGATCAATTTTCACTGGCTTCTCCGGTTAGCAGCATTATAATTTGTTTCAGTTTACCGCTTTTGTGTTTGTCAATGAATGTTGGTTACTAATTTTTTTTGTATGTCGGATCTAGATTGAGGTGATGAGTTTCTACCATGAGTTTTGTGTGAGGTGTTTACGTTCCGCAGGGAAAAAAAACTCGACATTCTTTCCCTCTGGTCATATTGGGGAAATTTCAATTCACCAACATCCAGAACAACAAGGACTTACACAGACTCTTCCTTTTTCTTCTCCTTGAAATCCACCAAAACTGAGGGAAAACGCTACTGACTGTTTTAAGCAGCTTTGTGGGCCTGCACTGCTGCTGTGCCTGGCAGGGAGCCTGGCTTCCTGCAGCTACGCCCCATTCATCACCTGCTTTCAATGGCCGCCGCCGAGCCGCCTGTGGCTAGCGGGCCAGGTAGGGTGCCGCGGCTGCACAATGTAGGGGGATTAGCAATCAAAGCAATGCGGGGCTAGGGCCCTCCGTCCCAGGCCGCCATTCAGACCTAGCAGGGGAGGAGAGCTCCAACAGCGGCCAAGGTCATCCTCTCCCAGAGTGGTGGGGGGAAACTGGGAAAGATCCATGGGAACTAACCGCCTCCTAGCAGCTAATCAGAGGCTAGCAGGCTAGCTGCACAGCAGGTGCCGTTTTGGATAACGTACATCTGTTGGTGCCGTGGATAGCGTGGCTGACAATGAGATAATGCCCTGAGTCTACTTTTCTTTCGTGTCTCCTTTTTTCCTTCTTTTTGTGCTTTACTTTTGCTTCATTCTGACTGTGTTGTGTCGGGCTTCTTTTTCATCCTTTTAGCTTGGGTCTTTCCAAGCTACAAGTGAATGTTTAGTTAGCATGTAAGCGTTTTACCTCAGTGGACTTCATGCTGAATTAAAGAGAAATTTAGGCTGAGACTGCAAGGGTGTTGAGTTGTGTTTATATAGAAGCTGCATTTGAACAGGAAAACTTTTTAAAAGTTTGTGTCAAATGTAAAAATGACCATTTGTAGAGGAATCCTTCCTACATTTACGTGTGCAATAGCAAAGCTTATATTCGCTGAGCTAAAAATTCTTGTTTTGCCTTTCCTTCTTCAAGCTAAGTTGTGTGATTGAAGCGTATAATAATGATTATGGACACCATCTGAAGCCAATTCGATGTCCCGGGGAGTGAGGCATTGGGCTCTGACACGCTGTTGGGACAGATGGCTATAGTCCTTGAGATACCACAGTGGCCATCAGTCCTGGTGGATCTCAGGCTTGGGAGATTAGCTTAGCGACTAGCGTGAGAGGGAGGGAAAGCGAGTAATGAGGTAACGATGATGTAAAAACGAGAGTTGTTGTCATCTGTACCGTGGCGAGAAGGTAGCCATGTTTTCTCCCCGCCCTCCACTCCTGTTGGGATATTGGCAAGTTGTCATGACGACAGGGATGTTCCGCTGATGAAGTCTTGCACCTCGTTGTCCAATCAGATCGTGAAGCTAGAAACCGCAGCATGAGCAGGAGAGGACGCACCTATTCCAAGTGCACAATGCCAAAAAAGGACAGCCCGCTCCAGGACCACCAACGAGAAATTGACGATTGGGGGAGGCAGTCAATGGCCCCGCCATGGTTCGACTTAGCACAAAACAGCGGGGGTCGAGGAACAGGGGCTGCCAGGTAGGGGGTCCATATCGTGTATGGTGTTTGTGTCATCGCATCATCGCTATCAATGCAATTGTTATCATATTGTCATAGCGGTCTTTCTGAAAAGTACTAACACAAATATTATGAATGATGACTTGGAGGAAAATATAGCTAGCTGTGTTTTTTTTTATTTTTTTAGCAGGTGTACTTTTGCAAATTAGGCAACCACTCCTGCAGGTGGTTCTCTGAGAAGTGTCCTAGAAAGCGGTTCCAATTTTTAACACCTCGCAAAACCAAAATGATGTAGCCTAAATTAATTGTGTTTTAAACTGTTTGTTTCGCCGTGGGTTGTTGGGCAAGAAGGGGAAAAGGCTAATATGCTAAAACCGCGGGTAGTGAAGTGAACAGAGAACTCTTACAGGGCAGGTTCATCCCGGCCTTTTATTCCAAACCCCGGGTTGTATTCTTTTCATGTGGTCTTCGTTGGGCTTCAAACTGTCCGAGAACTGAGGTGCCAGTAGTCCAGTAAAAGAAGCAGCGCTTGGCGGGGGCACGCGCTTGTTTTTCACCAAGCACCGCAGGTAGCCATTACGGTCATCAGCCATTCCAGGCTTGCTGCTTATTCTACTTATCAAATTGCAGCCGCTCAAAACTAATATCTGGTCCTTTTTTTTCAGTGTGCTAATACAGACCTGCTCATAAGATGATTATGATTTGCTTTTCTTTCCATTAGGAGGTCTATTGAGTAGCATACCCCCCTCCACTCTGTTCCTCCATCCCCCCTTCCCTTTTACGTTCATCCCCAATCCCCTCTATCATGGGGTCTCAGTGGGAAGCCATTTGATAGACCCACCCCCAATGGTGGATGTGTTTGACTCTTCAAACTTCAAAATTAAATGTAGTTTGTCAGCATGGAAAAGCCATCATTATTGGCTCCTGGCTGGATATCAGCAGGTTTCAAATGTTGAGTGTAGCAGATCAGTTTTGAAAATGGCAGAACCATACTGAAATGGCCAAGGGTGGGGGCTGTGGATCAGAGTGTTCATCCAGACTAGAGATAGGTTTGAATCGCAGACATTGCAATTTCTGACATGATCTTTCATACTACTCATGTATATTTCACATCCTCATGCATTCTGGAGATTACTCAAGACTTAACAGTGATGTGAACATTTGGAGTAATATTTTTTCTCCAATCCAACTGATTTTTTTTTTATTTTTTTTATTTTCGCTTTTAAATGACTGCTTGTGACCAGGGCTCACAATTTGCATTCACAAGACATACAGTAATACGATTTAATTGGAATGAAAGACTTTCATGTATTCCATTGTCTCCAGGCAAAAGACAAAAGTCCACCATTGATCCACACGCTGCTGTTGAACAGCTCTCTGGGGGAGTTATTATAAAGAAGAAAAAATACTCTCGTCTTGAGGTGTAGGCCTTACCGTTGTTGTTGAAAAAAAAAACTATTAAATCAATGATTTTTTTCAAACATTACAACCCAAGATAATTTGGGGGGTTTCTTTTACTTTTTTTTGGGGGGGTTGTGTGTAAAATAGATGATGGATTTATCACTTACAGTCATCCTGCTATCTTAAAAAAAACGAAACAATGCATGAATTATGCAAAGACCAATAAACACAAACATCTTGGATTTCCCTACCTGAAGCATGACCTAGAGTAGCAGCTTTTTCTATAACATCTTGTCCCAATGTCAATGCAAGAGTATATTACAAAGGACCAATACGAAAACAGTATATACCCATATAACAGCTCACATCCCCATACAATTGCATCATTCTTTCCCACTTCCAGGGTCATATTCATTTTAGACTCAGCAAGCCATCACTTTTTTTTGTGACAACTCAGCATTTCTAAGAAAAAACAATCTGTCTTATATGATTTGTACATCATCCACAGGGTTGGTTCTCTCAAACACAGCAGCAAAGCTCCTGTCAGTGTCTGACAATGTTAACCATTTCAGCTTAGAGATAGCCAGGCCATTTGGACAAACCAGATAGCTATAATAATAGGAAGCTGAGCTTAGACAAAGGGCCTCAAAGTCATTGCCAGTACTGCGGGCTGATTGCCGGACGATTATGCCATTTCAGATGGCAATCAGTGCTGCCTGGGGCAGAGAGAAAAACATGCTTTTTCTATTTAACCTCAATTCAACCACAATTTGACTTAATGGCAGCTAAGAGGGATGTAGCTGGATCATCTACCATGGATACCTAACCTTTGGGATTATTGAAGAATAGAGATAAACAGTGGAGTGTTCAAACTGAAAGCATGTTAGGAAAAGCAGAAACAGGTTCAAACACAGCTTAGTACATTTAAAATGAGTAATAGTATGTAGGTTAAGTTATGAAATGCATTTTAACGTAGAAAAGTCATCAACTTCAAAGACCTTTTAATCCTACCGTGTACACGGTCTATGGCAGTTTGTGCCTTCTTTAAAGCACCCCCCTTCATGACAGCATTTCCAAGTTGCTTTCTCACAGTCATTTCCGTCAGTCTAAGATAGGGGGGTCTCCATTGCTTTTATGTTGTGTGACACAAAAGGCTTTTGGAAAGTTCTTAGTCAATGACACGTCTTTTACAAATAGGTTTCAGAACTGAGGTTAAAACTGTGGCAGTGAGTCAAACAAAAAGAGATTGTGGGTTTCTTACTAGGAAAGGTAGTGAAGTGAGAGGATGGGGCGGTCTTGTGATGTTGATTAGTAACGGTTTGTTCAATTTGAGGTCAGACATGGTTTGTTAGATTTGAGCTTTTCACAGTTTGGACTTGTTGAACTTCCCACTTGAGGAGAAATGTGGACTAATTTTCAGAAAAAGCACACGTTGGTGATAAGCAAAACTCAAGTCTACTTTACATTTTTATAGAAGGCGCTAATGAAACATGAAAACATGACATAAACCATCAGAATTAAGATTCGTAGGACATTTTAAGCTCTATTTCTCATTAAACAGATAGTTGGACCCATTTCACATTTCTGCGAAATCCCAGCAAGCCTTGTGAATCCAAGCCTGATGAAGCTGTCAAAAAGCCACCAAACCCACTGGGAAAACCAGCATAACCTGTTTAAAATTCCTTGATGGAATCATGTAATCAACAAACAGCCGTCCTTCAGCTAAATCACAATCTTAACATCCAATGAGGAGGGATAATAAGCAAGCATTTCATGGGCTGTCGTCAATCGCCATAGACACATGTGTCAGTAAATGTCATCTTGAGGTTGAGTGGACCACCCAGAGGTCGGCCCTACTTAAAAACCCATGCTGTTTTCATTCAGAACTTCCAACGCTAAACTCCAAGCATGCCCCCCCCCCAACCCCTCTTCTTACCCACCAGAGAGACCTGTGATCCAGGACTCGGGTACCCCCCCATAAATTACTGTGTTTAAGAAGAGCCAGAACATGATCAGAAAGAGCAAGGGACCCCCCAAGACCCAACCAGAGAATCCTGTCCCTGCAGTTAGTTGTTGCATTCCTCCAAGTGAACAAGCCATGGCGAGAACACTCAAGTCGATGAAAATTATAGCTGGGCTACTCGCGGTTGTTTGGGCTCCTGGTTTGACATGTCTTGATACATCTAGCATACTGAGTTGGTTGGGGGGGATGGGTCTGTAAACACTAATTGCTCCTCAGTTGTCAGTACAGAGAAAAAGCACTGTCCAATGTAGTTGTTTTTTTGTGTTTGTGTTTTTTTACTGTCAGTGAAGGACCATGAATGAATTTCCCTCTATTTAATATAAGTTTAGAGCTCACAGACATAGTTCTTCAAGAAAGTGTAGAAAAACTGTGAAGTCTGGCCCGGTTGTTAACATGGACACAAAGAGGAAGTACAGACAGATTTGATTTGCCTGGAGGTTTGTCCAGTCTAGCTGACAAAAGGGGTGGAGAGGTGGTTTGTTCGCGGTCAACTTAAAAGCTTTTCCTGACAATTAACCGTCTTTGCAGTCAACGGCGCTTGTCATTTGAGACGTCCAGTTAGTATTGATGGCCAGGAGGATAGCAAACCTGGACAATAAACTGGGAGATGCAGCTCGAGGCTAAGACGAACAGCTGAGCCCTAACTGTCTTTCAGAGACCCACAGTACATGGTCTTTGTCCTTGGTTGTAAGCTGGGGGGGGTCGACTACAGTAGCACAAATCAAACGATTTCAAGTGCATCAGAAGGGTTCTTATAATTGAGTTATACTGCTGAAATTGAGTTTCATTTATCTCTTACGGCTGGAATATTATGCTCTTTGTTCACAATCCAATTGGTCTGGCACGGCCGAGTGAAGACAGATGATAAGATAATGAATGTGGTCCTTTATTCCGGTGATGAGACCAGTGCGAAGCTGACACGCTCGGAGATAAAGAAGCCCCCCCCGAGCCAATTTAGACAGAGGAAGTGTTATTCTGACACTAAAGGTGTAGTCTGTGATTTGACATGAAATGGATTCATGTCTTCGACCTGTCGCGTGAAATCTAGTACTATTTTGTGGCTGAATGTCAGCTGTTCTGCCAAATACCCCCAAGCTCTGAAACCTAAAGTCTTATTGAATCATTTGGATTCAGGAGTGTCAGAAGACACGTCTGTTGAAGAGGGATTTGACTTGTTTCATTTTCCCCCTTCTTTCTCATGAACGCTCCCACGGATTCCAATTTGTGATTTTGTCATTCACCAGAAGAAGAATTAGAATGACTCCATTGAAGTAGTGAGGAATTGTGAGGATTTGAATGCTGCTGAGGTGCTGAAAACGAAAATAAATAAAAACTAAACTGCATAAACCTACGTAATTACACATACAAACACCACTACTAGTTCTTCTATACAGCAGTTAACAAGAACATTGATGATATGTGTCTGACTTGTCTTGCAATGCGATGTAAATACTGGGTGGCCATTTTAGACCTTGAAGTTAAGAATCAAGTAAACAGTGGCACGGTTGGATTCGCCATTTCCAAAGATCCAATCTAACGTCATTCTGCCCTCGCACATTTTTCACACACGGATACATACAAACACACATCTGAGAGAGCTTGAACATCTGTCCGACCCCTGGACCACTGGTTTACTTGAAAGGACCAGAGAGGACCGACGGAGCGAATTGCTGCTCATTTATCTGGTGTTGGTGCCCATTGGTTTTAATTATGGCTGGTTCTTTCAAGCTGGAAATAGGCATAGTTCAAAAAAAAGGCCTGTCCTTTTTTGTGTGTGTGTGTTTTTTTTTTGTTCTTCCTTTGTTTCCCAGGGACTGTGTCTTGGGGGAGGGGAACATGTGCGGACGGTCTGTGTCCACCGAGGATGTGCACACGCTCGCCTGTGTCCGGGTCTGCGTGCGAGCGTCTGTGCATGCTCGGGTCTCCCCGTCCGTCTGCTCGACAGTCTGCGATCATATGTGTGTGTGTATAACAAGTCTTGGTATTTTCATACGTGTGTGTGTGTGTGTGAGTGTGTGTGAGAGAGTGAGGGAGCTAGTTTGCATGTATGCGTGTGGGTCTGCCTTATTTCCCAGACACAGCTGCAATAGGAGTAGATTGATGTGAAACCCAAGCCGGCACTTTAAAGGCGAAAGGCCTGGACAGACGTGGTCTTGGTACCAGATGGGGCTCTCTGATGAAAAGGCCTAATCCCCATCCAGGCATCCCTTCCATCAGTCCAGCACTACAAAGTGATTCAGGGAGAGGTTTCGCAAGAAATAATCTCTATTTTTTTTTTCTTCTCTTACTCCCTCTCCAAAACAGACCCAAGCCCCCCCTCTCTCTCTCTCTCTCTCTCTCTCTCTCTCTCTCTCTCTCTCTCTCTCTCCATCTCTCTCTCTCTCTCTTTCTCTCACTCTCTCTCTCTCTCTCACGTGCCCTATTTCTCTGCTCATCCATCTCTCTGTTCTTTCTCTTCCCCATCTCACACTCCTCCTTGATTCATATTCCTCAATTTTCCTCCCTCCTTCCCTCTCCCTGCCCCTCTCTCTCTCTCCCTGGCTCTCTCTGTCTCTCTCTCTGTCAAAGACTTGCAAATGTGGCATTGGCTAATATTCAGAGAGCAGAGCACTCCTTTTCATCCGCTGAGGCTGGCTCTGATTGAGCTACAGCACGCGCATGAAAAATGAGTGCTGCGCCGCGGCTAGCAACACACCATATCACTGATTGGTATTCAATATACATGTCACTGCAGGATATGCCAGTCGGTTGGCGGCTGTTGGTTTTCTCTCTCTCTCTTTCTCGTTTGTCTCCTCTTAATTTCACTCTCACACCGTGGAGATGTCTTTCTTTCGCCTCGTCCGCTCGTTATTACAAAGGCGGCCAATCGGACGCACAGGCAATTAAGAGCTGGTTCTTGCAAGAGAGGTTGACATGGTGTGTTTTTCATTGCTGATGTTAAGTGTATATTGTGACTACTGTAAGTGGGGTCTGGCTTCAACCCCACTCCACTACTTCATTCTATGTGTTATAGGGAAATGTTTATGATATTGTCTTCATCCCTCTGACCCTCTCTCTCTCCGCTACGAGCTTGTCTGAGTATCTCTTCATCCTTCTCTCCCTCACTCCCTTGTGATGTATTTGTTTAGTATGCTTCCCTCCCTCCCTCCCTCCCCTTTTCTGCAATACTGTATGTTTTTCTCATTTTGAATGACTCACAGCAGGGAGCATGGGACTATGGGAGTTCTCTGTCGTAGGCTTACATCACACTTGCACGATATGTCAAGAATTCGACCTGCATTTACATGAGTGAAAGTGAATGGATATTGACATAGCGGTCGTGGTTTTCTCAAGGATGTGGTTTGCATGTGAGGTTTCTATACTGTGACGCCTGGAGGGAAATCCCTGACAGCTAGACGTGAGCTTACCTCTATCATAGTCTAGTCACCCTAACCTAGTTGAACAGGTTATACTTATGACGAGGGTTTTTGGGAAAGCTTCATGAAAGCAGTCAGACTAAGGGCCAGTCTTTAGCTTTTACAACCTAACAAACACAACAACAAGCAAGCAACAATCATCTTCAGTGATCCTGTCAGGAGTGACCCCCCCTCCCCCCCCCCTCCTCTTCCTACAGTCCAGACGCCGTCATTCCAGAATCTCAGCGAAATCCGAGGGGCCTTTTCTTCTCGGGCGGCGTTCCAGGATCTCGCTTGGCCCCCAACTCCTGGTGTGGGATCTCAAGTGTAAACAGTTTACAGACCTGGCATGGCTGAGGACCGAAGGGGCCTAAGCCTGGAGGAATGCAACCTGAACACCAGCCTTCGCAGGGAAGCTGAAAACGGGCATTGGTGCCTGACAGGAAGCTGGCCCCATGTACAAGAAGAAGTGGGAAGCTACGGGGTCTGACGTAGACCCCCCGCCACGGGGGATTGTGTCTGTCTGTGGAACTGCCTGCCCGCCTACGTCGTGTCTTCAGGGGTTCAGGTTCTCAAGTGTGTCCCGTCGCTCCCAGAAGCACCTTGTACGACTGCACGCCTGCGTCTGCGCGGCCCTGCACGTCCGGACCCCACACACGCAACCCTCGCCAGCACCGTGTTCCCACCCCCCACCCCCCCCCAGGCCCCGGGGCCACGTTATCCCGGCCGACTCCAGCCGGGAGGAAGACGGCTCTATCGCGGGCTGCAACTCGGGCAGGGAGAATGAGGCGTCGCCAAACAAAGAGGCAGAGAGAAAGCAGGCGCATATCTCCAAGGACACACACCTACCCCTACCCCCCCTCCCCAAATCCCCCCCCCCCCCCCCCCCCCCCCCCCCCTCCACCGCACATCAAAAGACCGAGAGGACACGTTTGATGGCGGACGGCGCTGGCTGGCAGGTTGAAAGCGTTGTAGACCCAGCGCTAGTCTACAATAGATGTGTAGACACATCTCCCTGTCTCCTAATTGAAGCCTTCTTCAGCCCCTCGGGAGAACTGCCGTGCGGTTGGGTTCATGTGTTTTCTTTGTCACTCTGTAGGCTTAGCTAATTATCATTTTTCTTGGGCTCCCCCACCATAACCTTGGCAATAACGTGATTGAAATTGTAATATCGTGCTTGTTTTGTATGGGTCGTTCACGTTGTCCATGTCTGGATGTGTGGGAGATGAGTCTGACAGGAATGAGATCACAGTCCGATCCGCTCGCGTGATGTGTCGCGCACGCCTTCCGAGAAGCCATGTTTTGTGGTCAGTGTCGTCCTGTTGTCTCGTTTCATCATATGGCGTGTGCACGCCAATTCAATCCATTGTTTGGAAGAATAAAGTATTGTGAATGGTAGAGGACACTGGTAGGGCAGATGGTAGAACTGATCTGACAGTTGCAGTGTGGTGTAGTTATATTTCAATCCTACTGCACAAAAAGATACACAACCCTGCATGAATGCACACACACACACATTTTTTCCTCGCACTATATACAACTCTCAAACCATGCATACATACATATGATGTATACATATTCATGCTCAAGGCCCACACATCACACACATCATGGTTAGCACCTTTGAAGCTACAGTGCCTGTAGTCATGTCATTCCTGGAACATGTCCCCTTCCCCCCAGAGAGTCCCAGACAGGAAGTCAGCCTGTCTGAGGAGGAGGAAGTGATGCGTGGAGGCAGCACATCTGAGAGCAGCACTGCTCCTCCACCCATGACAGATGTAACATACATCAGCCTAAGATCTCCGTCAAACTCAGCAGATTTAAGCAGCAGCTAAGAGCTGAAGTAAATTATATCTGTGTATATAAATATGTTCATTTAGTTTCATAATATCATGTCCATGCCAATGTAAAGGTTCTGACTGGCGTTGTCCACGAAGGGTGTTACCCCGCATTAGAACTGAAGACAAACAGCATAACAAACAACACATGCGTCTCGAAAACAACCGCCGTGCGATAACCCAACTCTGTCTCTTTCCCTCACTCTATGATAGCTATCAAAGCGCCGGGTGTAAATGATCCTCAATAGGAACAGACACGGGTCCTTGTATGTTGACCAAAGAACACTTGGAATGCTTGAAAAGAACATCTCTGTAAGCGCCGGTTCCCGGCTACAGAGCAAACCATTTCTATAGTTGTCTCTCTCTGTCTCTGGCCTCATATCGCTAGACCAAATGAATGGGTAGGTCTTTGAAGGGGAAATGGCACGCATTCCTCCATAATCGTAAGAGGTATTTACATATGCTCTCTAAATAATTATGTGGCAAACCGGGGGAGCATCCAATGAATTTTTCACAAAAGCACTTTCTACTATTTACATTCCTAAAATGTAATGTGGTTTACTTATGCAGCTGGACGGCCAAATCAAAGCCTTCATTCCGGCGGACAAATCCAAAGCTGGGGGAGAGAAGGAAAAAAGGAAGGGATAGAGAGAGAGAAAAGTTCAAAGCGTGCGAGGTCAAGCATAGGGGTCACCCTCTCTGTGCCTTCCCCTGCCTCCATGAATACATAACTGGCAATTGACTTTCTAATCGGAGGGGCTTATGAAATATGCAGTTTAATAACCGTTATTGGGGGGGGGGGGGGGGTTTTGTTCCCACCCTATGGTTTGGTTCATCAGCATCTAAGCGGGATGTGTTTTGAATAATGATTATTCCTTTGACACTTTTGAAATCTGGAAATCCAAAATGCCAGCCATGGTCCTGTCCCCACAGTTCTCCCAGTATGAACACTCCTCCTAGGTCTTCTCTGTGATTGGATCAAAGCTTTGACCTGTGTTGCCGGGCGACCTTTCCCCGTCCTGCTCGAGCCTCCGGAGAGGGGGAGATCCATTGGCTGGAACTCTGGGGAATTGCCACGGCGGGCAGCTTCTCCCTCAATCATCTACGACCTTGTCTGTTTGATGTGACCTTTGACCTTTGACCTCTGTCACGATCACAAGGGAGATCTGATGCCCTTCAATAATAGAACACATCTACCTGAATCTGACTACATCCCCCTAGACGATCATCGTCGAGGCTAACCTCGAGGGTTGTGTGCTCTTCTTCTGTCGTCAGGTTGTGCTGCGGAGGGAATCTCCGAGGGCCCCCCCCCCTGTCCAGAGAAGGAGCTGTGAGAAGCTGTCTCAGCTGGCCAGGCCTGGGACGATGAGGCCCCCGAGATGTCTGAAGGGCCCCGTCAAGGAGCCGGGGTGACAAGGAGCATCTGGAGGAGAGGGGGACACTGGCCTCTCAGACTGTCTCAGGCTGGCACAAGGACCCACACTGAAAGTGAGAGGCATCAAGTGTGACGTTGAGTGTGCCCGACCCATGTTGCCCATTTGTGTCAAGTTGATGTCGGTCATACCTTTTGTTTTTCAATCCAGCGTGTTTATTCTCTGTTTGCCGGTTTTTGTTTTAGTTTTTCACGTTGTGGAAATGGTTGTCGTCGATATTGTTTGGTCGTTCATTGTGCATAGCATCTCTCTGTTGTGTAATGTGTTCCTCTGCCTCACGCGTTCGAACCACTGGTTCGCGCATCACTGACTTTCCCCAAAAAACGTCCACCGCCACCAACCTTCTCCGTTTCCCTTCAACGTCACCGGCGCTGTCAGCGACGGCTCCTCGCGGCCAACGCTCTCCTCTGATGGAGAGCCTCGGTCTCCGGCGTGACCTCGACTGCCCCCCCCCCCCCCCCCCCCCCCCCCTCTCCCCCCCAATGCTCCACGCAGCGGCTGCGCACGTGGGAGGGGCGTTCACGTGGCGATCCGACGACGGGAGGTCGGAGGTTTTGGTGCCCACGCCGAGAACGACGGCAGGGTTGAAGCGCGCGGGGGGGGGGGGGGTTTAGTTTGGCAGCCTTCATAGGGGAATGTGGTTTTGGGGCTGATATGTGGCTGTTTCCTTAACCTCCGCCGCTCCTCTTATCACCAGACCATAAAGAATGCGAGGCCTTCGTTTGGCAAGCGAGGGGGACCTGTGGCGTGCGTTCGCCACGGTCTCTCTCAATGTTTTTTTTAACATTATCCCCCCCGAGGTATCCCCCCCGAAGCATTGCAAACCCCCCATCGCATTCACGCTCACAAACGGGGCCATCTTCATTCAAAGATATTTCCTAGGGAATTCTTCTGATTGATGGGTTTCATTTAGAGCATCAGGTCCTTGATTGGTGGTATCGAAACCGTGACCGCTTCTGGAACCCGCGTGCTATTGGTTGCAGGTCTCCAATGTTCCATCTGCTGTGTATTACTGTGGTCTAGGAATGACTGAGGATCCGGGCCCCATTGAGTTACCATGTGTGAGTTCCACCCCTCCCCTAACTGTACAGATCATGTAATCTGCAAGATGTTCAGAGCACATCAAATCAAATGCAGACAGGGAGGTATCTCACTTACTTCCAGAGCTGTCGCTTAAATCCAGCGAGCGCAAAAAAAGAACTATCTCGCCACGCAGTTTCACTTTAATCTCAAATGCATCCAACGAGCACAGATGTGTCAGGGCAGACATTTCTGAAATAGTCCAACCGTCAACCGTCTTAGTCTTACACGGAGGGGAGAGAGTGTTGCACTGCAGCCCGTCTAACAGAGCAGGTTAATGCCTTCTCAATCCCCCACATAGTTGCAACAGTCTTATCCATGGTATTTCTCCAGAAGGGCCTCCTAGAACGTTTACAGAGCTGGGTAGTGTATGTGTGTGTGTGTGTGTGTGTGTGTGTAGGCTCGGTCGGAGTTGCTCTAAGCTGGAGATGCATTCCTCATTCCTTGAATGCAGACAGAAATGCCCTTCACCCTGGCGTCAGCACTTCTCAAAATGGCTTCAGCACTTTCAACCCCCCCCTCCCCCCCCTCCCCCCTTCCCCCCCTCCCCCCCTCCCTCCGCCACAAATCCTAGGAAAAGAGAAGCGGGGGGGAGGAGGGGGGGAGGGGCTGGAATCCTTGGCTAAATCCGCCCAAACTCAGGAATGTTACTTTCATTAAAACAAGTTTGTTTGAAGGGATCGGGGGGGGGGGGGGGTTGGAGGAGGGCGGTGGCGGTGGTGATGGCGATGGCGGGGGGTGTCTAAGAGCAGATGATACTGTGAACGGTGTGATTGCCACAGAGAGCCGAGTCAGTGTGAGAGGGTGGGCGAAGGAGACGGTGAGCGACACGAGGCGCCCCAGACCCACACAGAAGGTGGAGGAGGATCCACTCGGTGACCTGCTCTCCAGCATGGTTGGGTCCCCTCGCGCACAGACAGCTGCTGTTTTTGCAAATCCCTCTCCCTCCTAGACACTTAGCCGCTAAGCAGACGAGGTGTGCGTGTGCACAGACGTGTTTAAAGTGCAGCTGTGTGTGTGCCGTCCTCTCCGTCTAAATGACCCAGTCCAAAGTCTGCCGCACGCCCCTGTTTCTCTTTCCTTTTAGTATCTACAGATCGAGGAGCGCTGTTGAACTCTGAGACTTGCCCTAGACCCCCTCCCCCCCCCCCCCCCCCGACCATAAGCATTCTCCTCGAAGTGTGTTTAGGACACATCCCTCCCCTCCCTAACTCCTCATCTCTAACGACATAACTCTCTATAACTGTCTTTTCTCCCAATCTCTAACTGCATAGCTCCATTTTCTATCTCTCTGTCTCTCTCTCACTTGCTCTCTCTCCCTCCCTCTTTCCATTTCTCCCTCTCTCTAACTCTTTCCCTCCTTTCCCCCCCCCCCCCCTCTCTCTCTCTCTGGATGGAGCTGATGTGCTCCACCCATCCTCCCCTTGTTGCTCTTAGTTTTTCTCTCCCTTTATCAGTGCATCATGGAGGGTGCACATGGGGACCACCAAAGCATGAAAAGACCCTTTTACTCTCTTGATCAGCACCAGCGACTCCCACACCCCCTCTTACATCAGACACACACACACACACGTCAATGCATGGATGCACACGCACACACACACACACACTGAAATATCACTTTTGGTACATATTGTACTCACACAAACACGCACACTTCAAAAGGGGTGTCCACAGGCCCCTGTACACACACACACATACACACACACACACACCAAGGCAAACACACTCGTCTGTGCAAGGACAAACACAATGACAACCGTGACAGAAGGCACACTCATCAAGCACACTCCGAGAAGGGCACGCACATGCACGTCACACATGCACGTCACACATACACTCACACACTCTGATCCTCAGTCAGGGTGTTCCATTAGAGACGCTTGTTGAAGTGGTTTTCTGGTCAGAAGGGTACACTGGAGTGTGCTGGGACCTCGATGGTGTCATGACTAAAGCGCTGCAATCTGCGGTCCAGATGAGCTCGCCGCCGTCACAAACTGCGTCCGATCTGGCAGAAGACCCCTGGGTTCCCTCCCGCCCGTCTCTCCCGCCGTCACTGAGGGGAGAGGGTGTTTGAAGGAGTGAGCTGGTGCAGTCACTGCACAGAGAGGGAGGGAGGGAGATAGTCGGGGGAGAGGAATGGAAAGACAGATGGCGAGGGAGGAGGAGGGAGAAGGAAGAAGATGGGTTTGGGTGAGGTGGCTGTTTTTTGTTGTTTTAAAAAAGAGAAAAACCGATTTAGACACTCGGCGCTTGCCTGATAGCTCTGGCACTCGCACAAACTCACACACACACACACACACAAACTCACACACACACACACACACCCATGCAGACGCACACACATCCTCCCCTTGTTCTGCATGGCAATCACCATGGAAACCAAATGCACAGCACAGAACACAATCGGGTCGGGATATTTATAAGTTTCAAAGGGATGGGAAGAACGAGGATGACAAAGGGAGGAAGAAAGCAGAAGCAGGGAGAGGGGGAGAGAGACAGGGGAGAGAGAAAAACCGAGAGAGACAGGGGCGAGAGACAGAGGGAGACAGTAACAGAGAGAGGGGAGAGAGACAGAGGGAGACAGTAACAGAGAGAGGGGGGGGGGAGACAGAGGAAGACAGTAAGAGAGAGATGGGGAGAGAGACAGAGGGAGACAGTAACAGAGAGATGGGGAGAGAGACAGGAAGACAGTAACAGAGAGATGGGGAGAGAGACAGAGGAAGACAGTAACAGAGAGATGGGGAGAGAGACAGAGGGAGACAGTAACAGAGAGATGGGGAGAGAGACAGAGGAAGACAGTAACAGAGAGAGGGGGAGAGAGACAGAGGAAGACAGTAACAGAGAGATGGGGAGAGAGACAGAGGAAGACAGTAACAGAGAGAGGGGGAGAGAGACAGAGGGAGACAGTAACAGAGAGAGGGGGGAGAGACAGAGGAAGACAGAAACAGAGAGAGGGGGGGAGAGACAGAGGGAGACAGTAACAGAGAGATGGGGAGAGAGACAGAGGGAGACAGTAACAGAGAGATGGGGAGAAAGACAGAGGGAGACAGTAACAGAGAGATGGGGAAAGAGACAGAGGCAGACAGTAACAGAGAGAGGGGGAGAGAGACAGAGGGAGACAGTAACAGAGAGAGGGGGAGAGAGACAGAGGGAGACAGAAGCGGGGGGGGGGGGGGGGGTGGCTAAGCTTGAGCAGATGGAAAAGCGTGTGTCTATAATGTGTGTGCGTCCGTCCAAGGTTGCTGGCCGAAAAACATCTGTATAGGAGGATGTGGAATGAAAGGATGAAGGGGTTGAGAGGAGAGAATGCTCTTCCAAACTTAACAAGCATGACCTGGGACATACTGGAAATGACAGAAGAGCAAAATAGGAAAATGACATGGTTTAACACACTATTTATCTCTCTCTATGTTGCTTTCTTTATCTCACATACACACACACACACACTTTCTTCCCCGTCTCTAATCACTTTTTCCGAAAGGACTAGAATGATCGACTCAAGCGGGGTTGGCTCTGTTTGGCCCTTGGGTGTGTTTAATCAGCCCTGGCTCCGCCCCGTGATGAGGTGTCACACACTAAGTGGTCAATGTAGGAAAGGGAGTCCTGGATCAGGGGTCAAAGTTCATGGCAAACAGCAGACCACCTCCCAGCAGTCGCAGAACCAATCAGAACTGCAACGGAGCTTGTGTGTGGATAATTCATTCAAAATGGTTTATTTATCACATATCGCCCTAAACCTAATCAAAGTGTGCATGACACGTATCTTTAGGAGTGTTTTAGGAGTCGTCAAACAGGCCTGTATGTTCCCCTCCAGACACAGGGATCCACGCACAGTCCACATGGCCCTGTGTTCCCCTCCAGACACAGGGATCCACGCACAGTCCACATGGCCCTGTGTTCCCCTACAGACACAGGGATCCACGCACAGTCCACATGGCCCTGTGTTCCCCTCCAGACACAGGGATCCACGCACAGTCCACATGGCCCTGTGTTCCCCTACAGACACAGGGATCCACGCACAGTCCACATGGCCCTGTGTTCCCCTCCAGACACAGGGATCCACGCACAGTCCACATGGCCCTGTGTTCCCCTCCAGACACAGGGATCCACGCACAGTCCACATGGCCCTGTGTTCCCCTCCAGACACAGGGATCCACGCACAGTCCACATGGCCCTGTGTTCCCCTACAGACACAGGGATCCACGCACACTTCAGAGACTGAGGAAGTTCCTGGTGAGTTTGGATCAGAACTGATTGAGATTCGGGGGGAGAAACCACCCCGAGAGCCGTAAATTTGCTTTGTTGTATTTAAGATAGGATACCAACCACCCCCGTTTTCAGAGAATGGTGCAGCCTGTGATATGATAAGTTTGTGTAAATTGAGACATGGAAGGTTATATTTATGTCTGTGGTTGGGGTTCCTCCATACCAATATCCCTGAAAGATGATTGGATGATTTGTGTTTCTTTGTTGCCGGGTTGGTGTCTCACCCCCTCCTCTATCCCTCCATCCTCCTCCTCCACTTCCTTCATTGCCGTGGTAACTTATTATTTTTTGTCAGTAGGTTTTTCTGCCATTTAGAGATACACCAAATCACATTACTTGTTGTCATGGATTATAAGGAGGCAATGCATCTGGTAGAAAAAGATCAAAGATGTTTTTCTAGTCACCTCCTAGTGGTGACAGAGGGGAGGGAGGCATGTGTGTGAATGTCTGCCTGCACTTGGGCTTGTGTGTGTGTGTGTGTGTGTGTGTGTGTGTGTGTGTGTATTTGAGCTTGTGTCTGTGCGCGTGTGTGTATCTTTGAGTGTGTGTCGGTCTGTGGGAGTGTGAGTCTCTGCGTGTCTCACCTGTGTAGTTCTGTATTGCCATCAACAGAACATCCCTTTCTCCTCTGCAGAACACGTCGTTTGGCGTAGCCGCGATAACAGCGTTTGCAGAGTTTGATCTCTTAACTGTGAGGGGAGACGAGTTTCCCACATCGGATCCAAAACAAGTGCTGTTGCCAGTGGAAGCCTGGGGTCTGGGCCAGGGACCTCAGTCTACAGTGAGCTCAGCCAGACAGGTTCTCCATCAGTCTGAGAAGATTTCTCCCCTTCACCAGAATCTGAAATGGATTTGGCCAGAGTAGGAGCCTGGCCGACTGGGCAGGGTTTGGAGGAGGGCTCCCTCTGGGGCTGGCCTGTAAAGGGAATCCTGCCTGTCTGGGACACTCCAGTGCTTCAGCCTTTAGAAGACGATACAGGGCTGGAGGAAGAGGAAGAACTGGGATACAATTGGTCCCCGCCTCCCGCCTTTCCCACACACACTATTGCTCAAATCTGCAATTAAGGGCCTTTTAGATCACATGAGTGTCAGCGGCCAAGGCTGTTCAGAGAGTATGATTTGAACCAATCCCCAACACACACACACTCGCACACACACACAAGCCAGAGAACCCAGCTAATGGTTATGTTAAAGATCTGAATCCAGTGTCGCAACATAGGAGAAACCCGATCAGGCCAGCTAACCAAGCCTGTAATGTCGAGATTGCCCTCTTTAACGAACAGTGTGTGTATGTGTGTCTGTGTGTGTGTAGGGGATTGGCTAGTTGTGTGTGTGTGTGTGGCGGATTTGAAGCTGTCACTTTGTAATTACCTCAGCAAATACAAGCTTGGACAGCGGGGTGCGAGAGTGACTGAAGCCAGTTAAGGAGAATGGTAGTGCTAGAAAATCGGAAGTGACAGACCAAATAACATAGCGTGGGATGTAAATAACTCCCCCCCACTCCCCCCCCCCCCCCCCCATCTCTCTCACTCTCCCTCTATCTCCTTTGCTCCGTTAATAAAGTGTAGTGCTACTTGAAGGCTTTTTTCGGTTTGGGAATAAGATTGAGAGAGGGCGAGAGACAGAGGGAACGAGTGACGGAAAGAGAGAGAGAGAGAGAGAGAAAGAGAGAGAGATGAGCCACGAAGAGAGGAGAGAATATCCCCGCTTTCATCTTTGGAAAATCTCTCTCACATCCCTTCTTCTCTTTGATGCCAGTCTTTGGTGTGTGTTCTTATCCTCTTACAGGAGCTGTACGTATTATGTTGGTGCGTGACACTCCAATGCTGGCACGCCACAATATCATTTCCTCCCCAGGATGGGCCCAGAGAGTGTGTAGGTGCTGAAATGGATCCTGTGTGTGGTAAACGAAAAAAAAGATTTACGTTTTTTTTCTTCTTACAAACGACGCCAAAGTCTTTGGACTTCCTGAGTCTTGACGTGTTCAAGGGCCTGGTTCCTTTTTCCTTGTTCTACGGTGTTCTGGAAATAGGAAGCGAGGATCCACCTGGCTCGTCTAGCCTGAGAACGATGTCCACTTAGCCTCATTGTGCTTAACGGTGACTTCACCATCCT